>NW_006408523.1:20845968-20858868 GCF_000296735.1 Chrysochloris asiatica | reverse complement strand
TTGAAGATAAATCACTCAATATTAGTAAGCTAGAAGAACAACTAGAAAAAAGAATAAAAATGTAAAGAAAGTGTAAGATTCTTGTAGGACAACATGAAGAGGAATAACTTATGGGTGATTGGAATTACAGGAAGAGTCCAAGAAAACCACTGAAAAGGTGATTGAGAGCTGTTGAAAGAAAACTTCCCTAACATCATGAAAGCTGAAAAGATAAGCAGTTAAGAAGCTGAACAACACCAAACAGCATAGACCCAAATAGAAAATCACCAAGATATATAATAAAACTCTCTAAAAATCATAGACAAGGAAAGGATCCTGAGAGTAGCAAGAGAAATATGAAAAGTTACCTACAAAGGAGAACAAATAAGATTAAACACTGATTTCTCAACAGATAACATGAAAACAAGAAGGCAAAGGGAAGATACATACAAATCTCAGAAAGAAAACCATTACCAACCAAGAATCATATTCCCAACAAAAGTGTACCTCAAATATGAATATTTCCAGATAGGAAGAATTTTTAATAGCCAGACCAACTTTATAAAAAATGACAAATAGAGTCCTTTGGACTGAGAGCCAACAGTAATAGACACCAAATTGAGATTGACAGGTATGGTGACAATACCCAGAATTTAATCTTGATATAGAAATATCTAAAGTAAAACAAACCTATAAAACTGAAAATAAGCTACCAGAGATACCAATTTATAATGACGATAACTACAAAGCAAAATGAGGGAAAAGTATAGTCACAGAAATGCCAAATGGCTAGAAAGTCAAGTAGATTTCCAGATAAAACAATTTTAAACTGGGGAAGAAATTAATAAATTACAGGGTAACTCAAAGAAAATTAGTACACCTTCACATCAAAGCAAGCAAAAGGAAAACCTTAAAGACTAGTAGACATTAAAACAACAGCAAGGAAGTAATCGGCAAAAAAAAAAACAAAAACACAAACAAAATGAATTCAGCATAGAAGGTTATGTGGAACAAAGAAATCTGTAACACCACACACCCAAAAATAGCAAAACGATAATAATCAATTCATACCTATCTATAATTACAACGAACATAAATACTCTTTGCTGCTGCCACTGTGCCAATCTATTTGGTTGGAGGGCTTTCTCTTTTTTGTTCACACTCAACTTTACCAAGCTTTATGTCCTTATCCATGGACAGGTACCTCCTGACAATATGTCTGAAGTATGAAAGACAAAGTCTCATCATCCTGGCTTCTAAAAATCATTCTGGCTATACTTCTTCCAACACATATTTGTTTGTTCTTCTGGCAGTCCATAGTACTTAAAATATTCTTCTTCAAGACCATAACTCAAAAGCTTCAATTCTTCTAAGATCTTCCTTATTCATTTTCCAACTTTCACATACATACAAGACTATTAAAAATACTTTGGGTCAGGTCGGGTGCACCTTAATCCTCAAACTGAAATTTTTGCTCTTGAATATTTTAAAGATATCTTTGCAGCACAGTATTGCCTTATGCAATACATCCTTTGCTTTCTTGATTGCTGTTTTCATGAATGTTAATAGTGTAAGCAATCAAATGAGGTCTTTGACAAGTTCAATCAATTCTCTATTTATCATGAAGATATTTATTGGTCCAGTGGTGGTGGTGAGGACTTTTGTTTTCTTTAAATTGAGGTGCAGCCAAGGCTGTAATCCTTGATCTTCATCATTAGGTATTTTAGCTCCTCTTTACTTTCAGCAAGCATCTACATGTCTCAGGTTGTTAGTGATTCTCCCTCCAATCCTGATGTCACGTTCTTCATATAATCCAACTTCTCAGACTATTTACACAGCATACAGATTAAATAAGTATGGTGAGAGGGTACTATCGTGGCACACAACTCTTCTGATTTTAAACCAGTCAGTGTCTCCTTTTTCCATTCAAATGACTAACTCTTGGTCTATGTACAAGTTCCTCATGAGCACAATTAAGTGTTCCGGAATAACCACTCTCCACAATGTTGTCCATAGTTTGTAATGATCCACACAATCGAAAGCCTTTACATAGTCAATAAAACACAGGTAAACATCTTTCTGGTATTCTCTGCTTTCAGCTATGATAGTTCCAAGTCCTCACCAGCTCATTGACAGTTCCCTGTCAATGTACTGTTGCAGTAATTTTGAATTATCTTTAGTAAAATTTTACTTGCAGGTGGTATTAATGATATTATCTGATTATTTCTGCATTCCATTGGTCACCTCTCTTAGTAATGGCAAAAATATGAATCTCTTCCAATCAGATGGCCAGATAGCTGTCTTCCAAATTTCTTGGTATAGATGAGTGAGTGATTCCAGTGCCACATCAGTTTGTTGAAATATGTCATTTTGGATTTCATCAATTCCAGGGGCCTTGTACCTTGCCAAAGTCTTCAGCACATGTTAGATTTTTTCCTTGAGTACCACTGGCTCTTTATTATATACTACCTCTTAAAATGGTTGAACATCAACCACTTCTTTTTGGTGCAATTACCATGCATTCTATCTTCTTTTCATGCTTTCTATATCATTCAATATTTTGCCCATAAAATTCTTAAAAAATTGCAAGTAAGTTCCTTCAGGTCTTTTTTAGTTTGAGAAAAGCAGAGCATACCCCTTCCTTTCAGTTTTCTAACTCCAGACCTTTGCACATTTTATTATAATACTTGACTTTGTCTTCCCAAGCTGTTCTTTGAAATTTTTCTGTTCAGCTGTTTTACCTCCTCATTTCTTCCATTTGCTTTAGCATCTCTATGCTGGAGAACAAGTGTCAGAGTCTCCTCTGACATCCATTTTGGTCTTTTCCTTCTTTCATGTCTTCTTAATGACCTTTTGCATTCATCCTAATGATGTTCTTGATGCCATGCCACAACTCTCTAGTCTTTGGTCATTAGTGTCTTATGTACCAACTCTGTTCTTAAGATGAGTTCTAAATTTAGGTGGGATTTCTTTAAGGTCAAATTTTGACATATGGACATGTTTTAATTTTCTTTAGCTTCAGCCTGAACTTGCATATGAGCAATTGATGATGTCTTACATACTCTGTCTCTATCTTAGTTTTGGCTGATGCTATGGAGCTTTTTCACCATCTCCTCCCAGAAATGTAGTCAATTTGATTTTGTATATTTCATATGGTGAGGTGTATAGTTGTGTTTTATGTTTATTTAACAAAGTTACTTACAATGAAGAAGTCATTGGTCTTGCAAAATTCTATCATGTCATCTCCAGCATCAATTCTATCACCAAGGCCATGTTTTCCAACCACTGACCCATCTTAATTTCCAACCTTTGCATTCGAATCCCCAGTAATTTTCAATACATCTTGATTGTATGTTTCATCAATTTCAGACTGAAAAGTTGGTAAAATGTCTTCTATTTAATCATTACTAGATTGTATATAAATTTGAAAAATGGTTTTAAATGGTCTTTCTGGTAGGCATATGGATATTATCCTATCACAGCATTGTACTTCAAGGTAGAACTTAAAATGTTCTTTTTGATGATGAATTTGAAACCATTCTTCTGTGTCATTCCTAGCATAGTAAACCATGTGATTTTCAAATGCAAAATGGTCAATACCAGCCTATTTCAACTCACTAATGCTTAGGATATTGATTTTTATGCATTCCATTTTATTTTTGACAAATTCAGAATTTCCTGGATTCATACTTCATACCTTCCATGTTCTTCTTATTAATGGATGTTTACAGCTGCTTCCCTTCCTTATGAGTTGTCTCTATTAGTTGGAACTGAGTTGATGGCACCCAACAACAACACCATGAGATATAGAGAAGTAAAATGGCTTCTTTAAGGTCATACAAGTAAATAAAAAAAATAGGTAAACAAGCTCAAGCATTCTAGATATTAACCAGTATAAATTTGATTGGGTTGTTGTTTGTTGTTGTTAAGTGCAGTCGAGTTTGTTCTAACCCATAGCGATCCTGTATAGGGTTTCTGAGTAACAGCTGATAAGCTTGAACCACTGACCCTATGGACCAAAACAACTTTGCAGTCCAGTGTATTAACTCACAGTTCCACACTACAACTCCAAATTTGGTTAGGTAGTTCATTCCTTTCCTGAGAGTCTTGCTTTGCTGTTCCCAACTCTTATTAATTCTGCCTTAGTCTTCCTTCCTTGTGAAAGGCCTTCAAATATTTGAAGACAACTATTGTATTCATGGACTTCTGGCATGGCAATTTAGGATCAGCACTGGACTGCGAACCACAAGGTCAGAGGTTCAAACCCACCAGCTGCTCCTTGGAAACTCTGTTCAGAGTCATTATGGGTCAGAATTGAGTCAGCTACACTTAACAACAACTACAATTGTATTCATAGTAAGTCTCCTGTTTTGAGATAATTTTTTTTTTTTTCTCTAGACATTTATTATGTTGAATAATTTCTAAGGCCCTCAATTTAAAAAATACTGAGTTGACTGAGTAAAAAATTAGGAATATGAGGCTTTTTCTTACCTGGCTCATAAATAATAAATAAATAAATAAATAATATCTCTTGCTTATCCATAATTTACAGATTTTGTGAAGAATTCAATAAACATATTGTCATATAATCTACGTTATTGTTGTTGTTAAGTGTTGTCAACTCAGTCCCCATCCATAACAACTCTGTATAGGGTTTCCAAGAAGTGCTGGTTGGCTTGAACTGCCAATGTGGTTGTTAGTAGTCCGGTACTTATCCAATAATACTTATCCATGCTAGGACTTCATATTCCACATTAATAAATGTAACTACACAATCCTAGTGTGGCACTGTGGGTTAATGCACCAGACTGCAAAGCTGTTTGAACTGCAAGGTCGGCAGTTCAAGCTCACCAGCTGCTCCTTGGAAACCCTATACAGGGTCACTATGGATCGGAATCAACTTGACGGCACTAAACAACAACACACAAATACTGATATTATTATTCTACTTTGGTTCCTGGATGATGCAAATGGTTAAAAACTCAATTACAAGCCAAAAGGTTGGAAGTGCAAACTCACCCAGAGGCTCTTAGATTAACTTCTGAAAAGTTGAAAAAACACCCTATGATTCTTCTCTGCATGCATGGGGCTGCTATGAGATGGAATCAACTCGGTGGCAGCTAACATCAACAACATAGTACTTTGAGTGCTAGGTAACTCTAAGTGTGTTTAAAACATTCATAATAGCTATTACTTTCCCATTTGTGAATTGGTAAAAGATCAAGTTTAATGAGATTGGAGGATTTTAAGGATTATTTTCATGAAAAATCACAATGCCTGCTTTCTATCACATCTCTGTTCATAAGAGATTTTCAAGAGCATTTAGTCAAACATGAAACGTTTTGCTCTGTCAGTAATGTATTTTCATTTCAAAATCAAATCTAATATGCTATTTTCTATTTTTGTATCTTAAAAATAGCTCAAAAGGCTCTTAGATCTTCATTTGGATCCACATACATGTGTCTGCAATTGGATTAGATAAATGGATCTTGATGAAAATGAGACAGAGTTAAACTATTACATGGTCTGGTTTCTTATTAAGAAATAATATAATTTTATCACAAGTCCATGGTGTCCTGGTGCTAGACAAAAGCTGAAGCCAACTGCAGGCTTTTATCAAAAATTAAACTTTGACTTAGAGCCAACATCCTGGTTTTCAAAGAAGATGCTTTACATCTATGGCAGTTTTGTATTTCATGGACTAATTGCTATAATACATGATTATGATGCAGAATCCTCCATGGTTCCTTTTGGTCTGGTAGACTGCATATTGAAAATTGGAGTTTTCACATATTTAATAGTACAAGTGACTAACTTGTCAGAAATCTCTGCAGCCTTATCCCCCTGAAGTAAGGATGTCCTTCGTTTCCCCCCATGCCTCCACCCACGCTCTGTCTGCTTACCACTAATATTGCTAAGACTGTCAGATCCTGGCATCTGGTAAATCCAATTCTTACTGGCCCAGAGAATGTACTAATTATATCCTACAGCTAATTAGAAAGCAGCCTCTTCAGTAAAGAACAGTTTATTTAACTCATCAATGAATAAGACTTGGCTTGAATCTTGATTTAAAAATCAAAGCAAATGGAGATAGGATGAGGAGAAAGAAGACATTCTTCATAAAGCAGGATACCCTGTTAATTAAATCTTAAAAATAGCGATTTTGTGTCTATCGATGGGAAGAATGGGGTTTAGCGTAAAGTACTGAAACTAGGGATTCAAGAATGTATCCACATGTCAAGAACCTTACCTTCAAATTATGATACACATATAGACACACACGAGGATAAGCCAAGTAGTATTGTTACTGGGGTACAGTGCATACATGCATGGCTTTACTCCAAATAAAATGTGTTTAAACATTTCTCTGCAATCAGTTGATGGATGCAAACAAGTTCTCTCTGGAATACATTTGTCTTAGTCTAATGACTGGTGTGGAGCTGTGGGCTAATGCGTCAGACTGCAAAGTCATTTGAACTGCAAGGTTGGTGGATCAAGATCACCCGCTGCTCCTTGGAAACCCTATACAGGGTTGTTATGGGTTGAAATCAACTTGACAGCACTTAACAATAACAACAATGACCAACACACTGCAGTTAAGTCAATGCTGACTCATAGCAACCTTACAGAGCAGAGTGGAACTGCACCTTGGGGTTTCTAAGATTTTACAGGGAATTTCCATCGTCATTCTTCCTCAGAGCAGATGGTGGATTTGAAC
The DNA here is from genome assembly GCF_000296735.1 of Chrysochloris asiatica. Classification (NCBI taxonomy): domain Eukaryota; kingdom Metazoa; phylum Chordata; class Mammalia; order Afrosoricida; family Chrysochloridae; genus Chrysochloris; species Chrysochloris asiatica. Next base: position 20,852,171 of record NW_006408523.1, on the reverse strand, counting down.
TGCCAACCTTGCGATTGGCAACCCAAAAATTATACCACTGCACCACCAGTGCTCCTTAGTATGTTTAGATTAAAAACTTATAAAGAACGAGGAATGGAAGACACAAGGAAGAAGCATGATATGTGATATTTTATTATGGAGATTGAACTCAATGAGATGAAACAAAATGTTTATGAATTGTTGAATGGAAAACTGATCTGCTCTGTAAACCTTAACCCAACTCACAACAATATTAATAATAAAGACAAGATTGGTTGAAGGGGAAGGCAAATAAAGTTTTTTTTAAAAGAGGCTTATAATGAAGAAGTTTCTAGAAAATGGAAAACAGTAATGGTGAACAAAAGACCTGGAAAGTTGCACCAAGAAGTATTTTTCCATCAGAGCAATGCATGCTCATTCTTCAAGACTAACAAAAGCTATCATAGGATAATGTTGTTGGGAAAACTAATATCAATCATCTACCTTACAGCCTTGATCTTGCCACTTCAGGCTTCTTTTTGTTCATCAAACTCAAAGAACATGGAAAAGAAACACAATTTGATTCCCTCAAGGATGCCAAAACTTTCCTTTTAATGTGGTGCAAATTAAGGAGCACAGAATTCTTTGGGGAAAAGTTACAAAGATGGAAGCACCTCCTTCAAAAGCATCTAGACCTAGAGAGAGGATATGTTGAGAAACAATGCTTTCTGTTTTGATATTTTTTATTAATAAAAGTTTCTATGATTTTTTTTAGCAAGAATTTTGACTTATAGGAGATTTGGTGTGGCGCTGTGGGTTAATGCACCAGACTGCAAAGCCATTTGAACTGCAAGGTCGGTGGTTTAAGCTCACCAGCTGTTCCTCGGAAACCCTATAAACAGTAGCTATGGGTCAGAATCGACTCGACGACACTTCACAACAACTATATATATATATGTGATGCTGTGGGTTGATATAGTGGACTGCAAAGTCAGTTTGAAATGCAAGTTCGGCAGTTCAAGTTCCCCAGCCGGTCCTCAGACACTGCACACAGGATCGCTATGTGATTATATATATATATTGTTGTTGTTGGGTCATTGAGTCGGTTCTGACTCATAGAACCTGATGCAAAACAGAATTAAACACTGCCTGGTCCTGTGCCATACTTAGAATCATTGTTAAGCTTGATCCCATTGTTACTGCCACTGTGCCAATCCATCCTGCTTAAGAGTGTTCCTCTTTTTCTCCAACCCTCCACTTTAGCAAATAAGATGACTTTCTCTAGGGACTGGTACCTTCTGACAACATGTTCAAAATATGAGAGACAAAATCTTGTCATCCTGGCTTAAGGAGAATTCGGGTTGTACTTCTTCCAACACAGATTTGTTTGTTCTTCTGACAGTCCATGGCAATTTTTAATATTCGTCTCCAACACTATAACTTAAATGCATCAATTTTTCTATGGTCTTCCGTATTAGTTGTCCAACTTTCACATGCACTTGAGGCTACTGAAAAATACTATGGCTTAGGTCATGAGCATCTTAGTCCTCAAACTGACATTTCTGGATACCATTGGGTCAACTCTCTTTGGAATGGGCACAAATGTGGATCTCTTCAAGTCAATTGGCCGGGTAACTGTCATCCAAATTTCTTCGCATAGAGAAGTGAGTGCCAATCGTGCTGCATCAGTTTGTTGAAAGATTTCAATTTGCATTCCATTAATTCCTGGAGCCTTGTTCTTTCCCAATATCTTCAGTACACCTTGGATTTCTTCCTTCAGAGCCATTGGCTATTGATCATGTGTTACTTCTTGAAATGTTTGAATACCATCTACTTCTTTTTGAAAGTCAATATTTTAAGTCAAGGCTTAAATTTTTTCTTTAGTTCTTTATATATATAAACACGTACATCTGTATGTTGGCAATGCTGGTGATATGCCGTTGAGTCAGTTCCAACTCATAGTGACCCTGTGTCAGGCTTCCAGGGCTGTAAATCTTTATGGGAGCAGAAAGCCTCATCTTGCTCCCATGGAATGACTGGCAGTTTAGAACTACTGACCTTGAGGTTAGCAGCCTGACTCTTAACCACTCATTACGCTACCAGAGCTCCCTATGTATCTATATACAATTTTTAAATCCCTAGATAGTTGTAATAGCCACTTCCATGATAGAATTTAACACCTAATCACATTGCCAGATTGCTTAGAATGGGATGGAAAGTTTATGTTCCATTGATTGTTTTATGAGTAACATATATGATTCAATACATATGAATTAAGTATGAGTATTATGAATACTTATAGATATTAATTATGAATGATAATTTCAAATTATTCCAATATTTATGAATTAAAATTAAACATATAGTTTTTTGTAATCTTCATGTACGCTCATTGTTTACGCAGCATTTGTTAAAGAAAAGGTACAATTCCTCACATTACCTGGGTTTTACCAAGACCTTGGAGGTGACATAATCTTAAACCAAGGCATATGTGATGCCGTTGTGTAGGTTCTGACTCAGAGTTAACATAAAGCAGAGGAGCCCTGCCCCATAGGGTTTCCAACTGCTGCATCTTCTCCTGCCTTGGAGAAGGCAACTTTCCAGACAAGCTACAGAGAGCTTAAGCACCACACGGCCAGGACTCCTGGGGCATGATTTTAGGCAGGTGTTAACTCTTGAAATATATAAATAATAGCCTGGTCCATTCATCTTCTCCCCACCCCTCTTTATCTTCACAATCAAATTTGATCACCACAGCAGTGGAGAAAGACATTTTCATGGTAATTTTCCAAATTGCTACCAATTTACCATGACTAATTAAAATGTGAAGCTTCATAACACATTAGGTCACTGGCTGTGCTCTGGCTGCACTTTAGGATCATCTAGGGGAGTTTTTAAAAATATTCATTATTGCCTTCCACTTGCTACTTGCCTTCCCCAACACACACACAGACACTAATTTATTCAGAACCTCTGGGCATAGAACCCAGGCAGCATTTTGTTTGTTTGATTGCTTGTTGGTTGGTGTATAGGTGATCCAAATGTGTATCTAGGGTTGACAATAATCATCTCATTTGGAAACGTTTATTGTGAAAATTTGGGAAGATATAAGAAAGATTGAAAATGTGTTTAAGAAACATATAAAAACAGGAGATTAATAAAGAATTCACTATATGAGGAACTACCTGCCACAAGAAACTGAGGAAAGACTATGGAGTTCTCCCCAGAAAAACACACATGTCTGCACACAAAACTGGCTCAGGAGTCCACACAGAACCAGAATTTCTAAACCAAAGAAAGGAAACTTACTTAAGTGCCATTAGTTTAATTCCTTCCATGAGAAGCCATCATATGAGGTGGCAAATTCACTGGACTGCAAAGTTTGGTTGAACTGCAAGGTCAGTGGTTCAAGCTCACTAGTGGCTCCTCAGAAACCCTATACGTGGTCTCCATGGGTAGGAAAAGACTCGATGGCCCTTAACAGCAACAACAAAATATGAACTTTGAAGTCCTGGTATGGCACTGGAGAATAAGTACTGGACTGCTAGCAACAAAGCCAGCAGTTCAAACCCACCAACTACTCCTTGGAAACCCTAAACAGGCTAAGTATGAGTTGGAACAAATTCAAGAGCACATGGCGCTGTGGGTTAATGCGCCAGACTGCAAAGCCGTTTGAGCTGCAAGGTCGGTGGTTCAAGCTCACCAGCCACTCCTAGGAAACTCTGTACAGGGTCGCTATGGGTTGGAACTGACTCGACGGCACTTAACAACAACAAACAGGAACAAACAACCTTTGAGCTTAAGGTAAAAGCCTAGTTCTTTTCTGAACCTAGCTTGTTTCCTCCCAGCCCCTGCTTGCCACATCCTACAATGACAGCAAAACCCCCGCTCCATTTTACTCACCTAAGGCCGCCATAACTGAAATACTGTAAGTTGTAAGTGTGTGACTTCTACAAGCAGAAATATATTGTCTCAGAATTCTGTCAGCTAAAAGTCAAAAACAGGGTCTTGACCATGCTGATTCTTTCTCAGCGTCAATCCTACTTTTTCTATAGTCCTTGGTGTTCTTTTGTGTGAACAATTGCTTATCATTAACTGATTGACTTGTTATATTACATTGGCCACTTATGGAATGTGATAGCATTGCATTACTATAAAAAAGGACATGGAGGGAGCCTCTGACCTCTGGAAAATGGAGCAGGAACAATCCCCACACTCAAGTACTACTTTTACAATTAGCCCTGTTAATAATCACTCACAACTAAATCATATAACCCTGTCAGCATCTTACCCTACCTTCTCTTGTCCAGGCCCACAAGAAAAAAGTTGTTTGATCAGAGTAACAAAGACTATGGCTGGAAGAGGCCTATTAAACAATTCACTGCATCACAATTACTTTACATATAAATTAATTTATTAGATTCCATTATGGAAGGCAATCTGCTCAACTCAAAGCCAACTGATCTAATGACATGTAACTCCTCCATGACAACAACTAGACTAATGCTTGGCCAAACAACTGGGCAACAAAGCCTAGGCAAACTGACTCATGCAATTAAACATTCCAAAATTTCCAAAAAATGGGTTTTCCAAATTTCTTCTCTTACCTTTCCTTTAAATGATATTAGGCTGATGCTCCTGAGACAAGGCCCAAATTTTAAAAATATTTTAGATTTCAACCTCAAATGAATAAAGCATAGAGCAGCTAGCCAGTTCAAGCTCTTTTTCTCTTCTTAATAATTTGAATTTAATTTCACTCTTTCTCTTCAGGATTCCAAATCAGTATGCTTTGATTTTCTATCAGCCATTCTTAGGCCATTTCATTCAAATCATGCTCTTTACGTTTTATCAATCCACCTTCCTATATTGCAATACCAAACATGTAACTTTGTTGTTCAATTCAGCTCTGAAGCTATTTTACTCAACTTAGAAAATTCTAGATTACTCTGGGCGATTTACCACAAAATTATCAGTTCATCATTTAGTCAGAATCAAAGTGCTACTTTGAAGTTACAACACTTTAAATCCTTTGGTTCAAAAAAGTAGACCAAGATATAGCAATACTTTTACAAAGTTAAGAATGCATCAAGATTCTTGTTCATTCTATTTTCAGCCTTTTCAGTCAATGAATTACACTTGGTATTACTAAAAGACATAGCAGTCTAGGGTCATATTAGTGATAGGCTAAGCAGCATGGCATATGCTTTACGCTTCGGTTATTGTTGCTAAGTACAGTCCAGTTGGTTCCCACTCACAGTAATGCTGTATAGGGTTTCTGAGGAGTGAATGGTGAGTTTGAAATGCCGGCCTTGTGATCAGCAACCCAATGTTTTTCCATCAAGCATAAGCAAGAATGAATAACTGATAAAAGAGTAGAAAATAAAATCCAAAAGATTCTAATACATATAAAACATGTATCTACACATAAATGTGTTACATGGAATCAATGATAAAAGTAAATTTCCCCATCAAACAATAAAACATCCAAGGAATATAGAAAATCTGGTATAGAGAGTATCTAGTAGGTGATATGCTAGATTGCACATTAAAATATCTATGCATCTGAAGCTCATGAAGAACTTTATTTAAATCACAACTCAAGTTCTTTGTCTTCTGATGACTAGAATTAATTTTATTGCAACCAATAATACTGATTAATCCCTTTAGCTGAGTTTTCATTAGACATATGCAAGTCAATATGGCACTTACTTGAAATTAGCCCACCTCCATTGGAGTCCTGGTGTGACACTGTAGGATAAACACTACACTACGTTATAACTACAAGGCTGGAAGTTTAAACCCATCAACCGCTTCTCAGCAGCCCTATGTAGTAAAGTCACTATGAGTTGGAACCATCTCTATGCACCTAACAATAACAGAACAACAATACTGAAACAGGTAACTCCCATCATCATTCACTCTGCATCAGTCTATGCATTTCGCTTTTCAAGTAGTCTATTTCTCACTTTACATATAGTTGTTTTTAATACTATTGGGTAGACTCCAGCTCATGATGACTCCTTGTACAGCAGATGGAAACATGTGCCCCTTCTTGCATCATCCTCACAATCATTCGTACCCTGGACTCCAGTATTGTGTTCACTGTGTATTCTGAGTGCCTTTTCACCTAGACGACCACCTTCTAGCACTGGACCAGACAATATTCTGTTGAGTTTCACAGAATTTTCACTTGTTAATTCTCAGAAGTAAGTTACAAACCTGTTTTTCTAGTCTGTCTTAGTCTG
>NW_006408523.1:20840318-20845628 GCF_000296735.1 Chrysochloris asiatica | reverse complement strand
TCTGTTTTGACTCCTAGCCACCTAATATTGGGTTTCCGAGACTGTGACTCTTCACAGGAATGAAAGCCTCATCTTTCTCCCAAGGACCAGCTGATGGGTTTGAATAGCCGTGAGGCGGTTAGCAGTCCAATGCGTATCCTATAGATCCACCAGTGCTTCCTCTTATATGAAGATAATGAGTGGACATTTCAATGAAAAATAAGGAAAAAATTTGGATCATCCCAAAGGTACTCCGAAAGAGTAGACCAAAATGCAGGTTTTAAAATTGTGCAACCTTTAAAAAAATACTTCTAGAAAGGTACTAACATTCAGCATCACTCTTGCTAATATATTAAAGCTACTTTCAATAAAATTCTATAAAATTTACCAAGAACTTTAATAAATTCTTATAAAAGATTCTATAGAATTTACCAAGAACTTTGGAATTCTATAAAATTTACCAATAATGTCTGAAGAATGATATACTTATCCATATGCCATACATATTTCATCATCAAAATTCCCTTTGCTGTTTTGTAACTATCAAAATAATTATGATACTGAGTTGCAAGATGTCATATTGTATCACATTTTGTTGTTGTTGTGTGCCATTGTGTTGGTTCTAATACATAGTGACTTTGTATAGGATTTCCAAGGCTGAAAACCTCTATAGAAGCAGAAAACTTCATCTTTCTCCCTAAGAATGGCTGCTGGATTTGAACAACCAAACCTAGGTATTAACAGCAGAATGTGAAATCCAGGGTTCCCTTTCACTTTTATACAATTCTTACAAATTGTTGTTGCTAAGTGCCATGGAGTCAGTACTGACTCACAGTGACCCTATACATGGTTTCCAAGGACCAGCTGATGAATTTAAACCACCAACTTTGTGGTTCAAACTCACCTTGTGGTTCTTTATCCCACAGTGCCACATAGGGACTCCATGCTTACAAATACTATGCATCAAATTTGAATTTTAGAAGACTGCTATCAACTTCTCAGAAACTACTTTTATCCCACTGTGTGGCATTGTCCCATGAGTCACCATCTTTGTGAGATTCATCTGGCAACCAACAAGACTGTTGTTGTTGTTGTTAAGTGCCATCAAGTTGGGCCTGACTCACAGAAATCCTCTATAGCATTTCCGAAGAAACCGACCTTGTGGTTCAAACCAACCGTGCGGCCCAGTGCTTTCCTACGGCACCACAGAGGTATGTTATTCAGTGATCTAAAGACTGTTTTTCAAGCAGTCGCTTAGCATATTATTGGTGGCAATAAATCTTGGCAAACAATGAGTACAAATTAAAACACATGCATTAAAAAAATGTAAAAACAAGTATTTGGAAAAAAGGTTCAAGTTAGAATTACAGGTGCAGCATCTAAGAATTGACTTGTGTTCAAATTCTGGTAATTTGTGAAAAATGCAACAAAATCACAAATTTAAACCACTTTGGAATGAATATATTTATTTGTAAAAGTGTTCAACTACTGTAATCTTATGTTATCTGCAGGGCCATTTTGCTAATGTTTGCTCAGTAGTTAAACACTTGGCTGCTAACCAGTGTGTGTTGTGTTGTTGCTGTTAAGTGCTGACTTATAGCGACCCTCCATAGGGTTTCTGAGGAGTAGTTGGTAAGTCTGAACTTCTGATCCTGCCCTTGTGGCCCAGTGTTTATCTTACAACAGGTAGGCCGTTAAACCCATCAACTGCTCTGCAGGACAAAGATGTGACAGTCAGCTTTTGTAAAGATTGCCATTGTTGTTAAGTGTCATCGAGTCAGTTCCAACTCATAGTGACCCTGTATAGAGTTTCCAAGGAGCAGCTGGTGGATTTGAACTGCTCATCATGTAGTTCAAACAGACCTTGCAGTCTTGGGCATTATCCTGCAGCACCAGCTTTGAAATTATAGGGGACAGTTCTGACCTGTCCTATAGAGTGCCGGGACTCAGAATTGACCTAATGGTAATGGGCTTGGGTTTGTGTTGTTGTTTCTCGTTCTTGTGAGGTGCTGTGGAGTCAGTTCTGACTCATAGAAACACTGTGCACAATGAAACAAAACATTGCCCAGTCCTGCACCAGCCTCACAATTGTTGTATCTAAGCCTATTGTTGCCATCACTGTGTCGATCCACCTGGTTGAGTGTCTTCCTCTTTCATGCTAACTCTTCACTGTACCAAGGATGATGTCTCACTCCAAGAACCGGATCCTCCTTATAACATGTGCAAAGTATGAGAGACAAAGTTTTATCTCTACAAACTCATATCTAATTTCCAAGGTAGATGTGTTGGTTCTTCTGGCAGTCTCTGATACTTGCAGTATTCTTTGCCAACACCGTAATTCAAATGCATCGATTCTTCTGTGGTCTTCCTTATTCATTTTCCAACTTTCACATGCATATGCTGTTGTTGTTAAATGCCATCCAGTCAATTGCAACCCATAGTGATGCTGTATAGGGTTTCCGAGGAACAGCTGGTGAGCTTGAACTACCGAACTTGCAGTTCAAACGGCTTTGCAGTCTGGCGCATTAACCCACCACGCCACTCCAGAGGTAAATGAAAATATCATGGCTTGGATCAGTTGCACCTTAGTCTTCAAGCTGACATCTTTGCTCCTGAATACTTTAAAGAGGTCTTGTGCAGAAGATTAGCCTAATGCTGGAGATCTGGTAGTGTAGTGGTTACAAATGGGGCTGCTTATCTGATAATAGCAGCTGTTCCACGGGAATGGCTCTCTCTGTGGGAGAAAGATGAGGCTTTCTGCTCCAGTAAAGATTTACAGCCTCAGAAACCCTATGCAGGGTTGCTATGAGTCAGAACCGACTCTACGGCACATGATAACCAAATACATCATTTAGAGTCCTGGGTGGTGCTGTGGGTTAATGCACTGGACTGCAAAGTCATTTGAACTTCAAGGTCGGCAGTTCGAGCTCACTAGCCACTCCTAGGAAACCCTGTACAGGGTGGCTATAGGTCAGAATCAACTCGACAGCACTTAACAACAACATACATCATTTGATTTCTTGATTGCTGAATCCACGAGTGTTCATTGTGGATCCAAGCAAAATAAAGTCTTTCACAACTTCAATCTTTTCTCCTTTATCATGATGTTATTTATTGGTCTAGTTGTGAGGATTTTTGTTTTCTTCATATTGAGGTGCAATCTATACTGAAGGCTGTGGTCTTTGATTTTCATCAGTATTTCAAGTCCTCTTCACTTTCAGTAAGTAAGTGTGTATCATCTGCTTATTGCAGTTTGTTAATGAGCATTTCTGGAATCCTGATGCCACGTTCTTCTTCATATAACCCAGCTTTCTCAGATTACTTGCTCAACATACAGATTAAATAAGTATGATAAAAAGATATAACCTTGATGCACACCTTTCTTGATTTTAAACTATTCATAGTCCCCTTGTTCTTGGTCTATGTACAGGTTCAGGTTCCTCATGAGCACAACAAAGTTTTCTGGAATTTTCATTCTTCACACTGTTATCTACAGTTTGTTAAGATCCACAGAGTCAAATGCCTTTGCATAGTCAATAACGCACAAGTAAACCTCTTTCTGGTATTCTCTACCTTCAGCCAAAATCTACCTGACATCAGCAATGATACCTCTCATTCCACATCCTTTTTTTAAAAATCCAGTTAGAATTTCTGTTGATATTATGGCTGTAACCATTTTTTAAAAATTATCTTCAGCAAAATTTTACTTGCATATGATATTAATAATATTGTTTGATGTTTTCTGCATTATGTTGGGTCACCTTTTGTTGTACTAGGTACAAATATGGAGCTCTTCCAATCAGTTGGCTAGGATGCTGTTTTCCATATTTCTTGGCATAGGCAAATGAATGCCTCCAGGGAGGCAACAGTTTGTTGAAATATTTCTATTTGCATTCTGTCCATTCCTGGAGCCTTGTTTTTTGTCAATGCCTTCAGTTATGCTTGAATTTCTTTGCTTGAATACACCTGTTCTTAATCTTTTGGTACTTCTTTAAATGATTAAACATTAACCAATGTTTTTTGATACAGTGAGTCTGTGAACTCTTTCCATCTTCTTTTGATATTCCCAGTGCCATTCACTATTTAGTTATTTCAGCTTGAGAAATGCTGAGCACATCTTCTTTCTTTTTGGCAAGGTCTTTTTGCTTTTCTTTATAATAATTGTCTTTTCAAGCTTTGAAATTTTCTATTCTGTCCTTTTAACTCATCATTTATTCCAGTTGTTTTGGCTTTTCTATGCTCAGGAGCTCTAGTATGGCTCTGTGCGTTAATGTGCTGGACTGCAAGGTCAGTTTGTACCACAAGGTTGGTAGTTCAAGTTCACCATCTGCTCCAGTAAAGATTTATTGGAGTAATCCTATACAGGGTCGCTATGCGTCGGAACTGACTCGACAACACTTAACAATAACAACAACAACATGCTCAAGAGCAAGTTTCAGAGTCTCTTTTGACATCCACTTTGGTCTTTTCTTTTTTCCTATCTATTTTAATGACCTTTTGCTTTCTTCATGTATGAAGTTCTTGATGTTATCCCACAACTCTTACCATTACAGGGCAGTAGTATCTAATGTGTTATATCTGTTCTTGAAATGGTCTCTAAATTCAGGTGGAATATATTCTAGGTCATATTTTGGCTCCAACTGACTTGATTTAATGTTCTTCAACTTTAGCCTGAACTTGCACATACGCAATTATTGGTCTGTGCCGCAGTCGGCTACAGGCCTTCTTTTGGCTGATGATGTGGAACTTTTCCACCATCTCTTTCCACAGATGTCAGTCTTATTCCTATTATTCTATCTGGTGATATTCAAGTGTATAGTCATCTTTTATGTTGCTGATAAAAGGTATTTGCAATTAATGATAAGTCATTAGTCTTGCAAAATTATATCATGTGATCTCCAGCTTCATTTCTGTCACCAAGGTCATATTTTCCAACTACAGATCATTCCTCTTTGTTTCCAACTTTTGCATTTCAATCACCAGTAATTATCAATGCATCTTGATTGTATGTTTGATCAATTTCAGACTGAAGAAGTTGGTAGAATTCTTCAATTTTGTCATTATTTGCTTTAGTGATTGGTTCATAAATTTGAATAACAGTGACATTAATTGGCTTTTCTTGTAGGTGTATGGATTTTATCCTATCATAGACAGAATTGTATTTTAATTCTACTATATATAGTGGTTGAGCCAATGATACTCAGAGAGGAAGTCCAAAGTGCATTGAAAGAAGTGGCAAAGAAGAAGGCACCAGGAATTGATGGAATAAAAATTGAAATCTTTCAGGAAAGTGAGGTGGCACAGGAGGCACTCACTCATCTCTGCCAAGAA
>NW_006408523.1:20831924-20838488 GCF_000296735.1 Chrysochloris asiatica | reverse complement strand
GGCTGGTAGTTTCGAACCGCTGACCTTAAGGTTCGCAGCCCGATTCGTAACCACTACGCTACCAGAGCTCTTTTATGTACATATAAACTGCATGTCCCCAAGTTAATAGGACCAAATAGGACTGCTTTATAGGGTCCTGATGCTGAAAATGTTTACAGAAACAAATTGTCTGAACCTTTTTCAGTAGAATAACTGGAGTGCTTGAACCTCCAACTTTTTGGTTAACAGTTCAATGCATAACCCACTGAGCTATCAGAGTTCTGTGTGTGTGTGTGCTTCAAAAATTTGTGGGGAAAATCCCTCTTCTTTTAATTCCATTTTTCAAAAAAAAAAAAAATATGTATATATATATATTACAGTATTCACACACATGCACAAATACATGCACTCATGTACCATTAACCAAAATAAATACTGGTCTACTTAAATCAACCAGGAGCCTAATAGAACAAGCCAAGTATATCAGTAGAGATTTCTAACATGGGCAAAAGAACAGCCTTTGTTTGCAGCATAAAAGAAACTATGCCCAGTTGGAACACTGCCATACCACTAAGCAACCCACTGATGAATTGTGGTTCAAAACACAGCTATCATCAGATCCCTTCTTTTAGTAGCACTATACGCACTTTGATGTTTTGAAACATATACAGTTCATATGCAAGACTTAATGGGAGTAGAAATTGCTTCGTTGATATAAAGAATGTTGAGCAATGCAAAATTGTGGTTATTTTCAGATCCTCATTAATAACACCTCATACTATTTCTGCAAAGGCAAATGCACTTTGACATGCATTATTTTCCCTTCACAATTATTTGAATTTCCTCTGAACCAAAATTGAAAATAGGTAATTATAACCGTGATTCAAATAGCTAGACAGTTTATTTTAGAATTGAGGTGATATCCAATGAGCTCTTTGTCTGCTTCTGTATTCAAATGAATAAAATAGCTGCTCCTTCCAAAATACAAAATGTCAGATTGGTGTTACTTTCCTCAAGAAGATCTGTGCAAAAGATAGCCCTGTGGTTGAAAATCCCTTAAGTGTTACAGATCCTATCAGTGAAATTCAATTGCTCCAACTAAAAAAAAAAAACCTCAAATAAATAAAGAATAAGAAACAAGGATGTTGTCGTTAAGTGCCATCGAGTTGGTTCCAACCCATAGCGACCCTGTACAGGGTTTCCGAGGGTGTAAATCTTTCCAACCCATAGCGACCCTGTACAGGGTTTCCGAGGGTGTAAATCTTTATGGGAGTAGAAAGCCTCATCTTTCTCCCGCAGAGCTGCTGGTAGTTTCGAACCGCTGACCTTAAGGTTCGTAGCCCGATTCGTAACCACTACGCTACCAGAGCTCCAAGGACAGGGTGCTGGAAATTTATAACTACAGTAACAGTTTAGAAGGAACGCAGTAATTGAAAACTGCAGCCTCTTGCTTTTTAAGCATTTGTTTTAATTGAGGATACATGTGAAGCATTAAATAATTACTTACATAACTATTTGAATGACTCTTGTAGAGTGTGTTGTTGTTATTATTAAGTACCGGCCAACAATTCCGACCCATATCCACCCTTTATAGGGTTTCCAAGGAGCAGCTGGTGAGCTTGAACCACCGACCTTGTGGTTCAAACCGACTTTGCAGTCTGATGCATTAGCCCGAAAAGTAAATTATCTCAAGCATCACTTTTAAATCTTCACAATTCCTAGACCCCAACTGCATCTCTGTCTGTGTGGTTTCTCCACACTGACTCGTGTCATGCAAGTGTTTCTTTCTAAGCATCTCAATGCCTGGATGAGTATTCCGCACTTTACTCTTGAAAACATTCTTGTCATAAATTCTGTTCCCACAGTAGATTTGTTGTTGTGGTTAAGTGCTGTCGAGTCAGTTCTGACTCGTAACAACCCTGTGCAAGGTTTCTGAGGAGCAGCTAGTGGGTTTGAACTGCCAGCCTTGTGGTTCACAGTCCAGTGCTGATTCTACAGTGCCACACCAGGTATGTGTAAAACAGCAAAATTCAACCTCAAGAATCTTTAATTTAATCTGTCTGTTAGAGAATCTGTTTTATGTCATGATTAAAATTAAAAGTTCCCTTACCCTAAGATATTTATGTATTTTGACATTTTGTTTGTGTGTTTATTAATGTACACATCATTTTAATCCCTTAACAATCATTATGTAAATTCGTGAAACTGTTTTTTTAAAGCATTCTCTCCTATTTATCTTTGAATGGTCCCTAGTACTGTAGCATGTTGTTGTTGTTACATGCCATTGTGGAGTCTGTTCTGACTCATAACGACTCATATAGGCTTTTTGAGGAACAGCTAGAGATTTTGAACCACCAACCTTGTGTTGAAATCCACCTTGCAGTCTAGTGCTTATCCTTCTGTGCCACACCAATCCTACAGTATTGTAGCACAGTAATTACTAAATAAATACTAGTTAAATTTAACGAAATCACTTCCAGTTTAGTCCATGATGGTGTATCATTAGTGGAGAATTGCTGCTATTGATGGTGTGGTGTTGTAGGGTCAGCACTGGACTTCAACCACAAGGCTGGCAATTCAAATCCACAAGTTCCTCCTTGGAAACCCTATACAGTGTTGCTATGAGTCAGAACAGAATTGACATCATTTAACAACAAGTCTGAAAGCAAACTCTGAAAGCTCACTGGGTGGCTTTAAAAGCAAGTGTCAAAGAATCAATCTCAAGCTTTTACTATGCAAATTGTTAATGTGACAGACTGCTAACTGAAAGATTGAAAGTTCAAGTGCCCCCCAGAGACACCTTGGAAGTAATGTCTGGCAATCTACTTCTGTAAAACCAGCCATTAAACCCTATGAAGCACAATTCTACTCTGACACTCATGGGGTCACCGTGAGTCAGAACTGATTCAGTGTTTGCTGGTTTGCCAGTTACTATGGACCAGGTGGCAGCATTGATGGACTCAAGCATGGCAACAATACTGAGGTAGGGCCAGGATCAGGCAATGTGTCATTCTGCTATGCATAAGGTCACTATGAATTGGTACCGAGTTAATGGCACCTAATAATAACAACAATTTCCTGAAAAACACACTATTTCGTTACCCTCCATGAAGGGAACCTAAAATCATATCAAAGTCTACTATTGGAGTATCTGTTCCTATGACTTTCATCTGGGGGTCTTATATCTGAAAACATTATTCATTTTATATGTATGTTGTTGTTGTTAGGTGCCATCGAGTCAGTACCGACTCATACCGATCTTATGCACAGCAGAATGAAACACTGCCTGATCTTGGGACAACCTCACTACTGTGGCCACACTTGAGTCCACTGATGCTGCCACTTGGCCAATCCATCTCGTTGGGGGTCTTCCTCTTTTTCTCTGACCCTCCACCTTACCAAACATGATATCCTTCTCCAGTGACTATAGCTGCTTAAAATATGCATCTTGCTCTCCAAGTTAGCAGATATGATCCCAGTATCTTCTGACTGATTGATGACTGATTTCTCCTTACAGAACCACACCCTTCTATCAGAAAATATTAATTATGCATACATCACACAAGCTACATTCTAAGCAATACAACACATACACACACAAATGCACTCCAAATATTTGGGTTCTCCTGCTATGGGTTGAAAATGACTCAATGGCACTTGACAACAACAACAACATGCATAGACTTGAAGTCCTGCTGTGACACTGTAGGTAACATGCTGGACTGCAAGGCGGATTTGAATTGCAAAGTTGGTGGTTCAAACTCACTAACAACTCCTCAGAAACCCTGTACAGAGTTGTTATGAGTCAAACCAACTCCACACACTTAACAACAAAAACAACATGTAGAGACATGGTGGAATCCTGCTGTGTCACTGTAGGATAAGCACAATACACAAGGTCTGCTTGAACTGCAAGGTCAGTGGTTCAAACCCACCAGCTGCTCCTCAGAAACCCTATACAGGGTGGATATGAATCAGAACCGACTAGATGGCACTTCACAACAACAACATATAGACATGGTGGCATAAAGGTTAATCAATGGTCTGCTAACCAAAAGGCTGGGATTCAACCCTAACAGCCACTCCATGGGTGAAACAGGCAGCAATCTGCTTCCATACGGATTTGCAACCTTGGAAAGCTTATGTAGTTGTTTTGTGACCTCGAACAATAACAACCCTTTATAGGGTTTCTAAAGAGCAGTTAGTGAGTTTGAACTGCCAGCTTGGCAGTTGAGGTCGAGTGCTTAGCCTATAGAGTCACATCAGGAGTCCTTATGGACGCCTTTGGGACAGTTCAATTCAGGGCACTTCTCCTTCAATTCTGTTCTATACAGTGAATTTGACTCAACCACAATGGGTTTGGTTTTTATGTACTTGACAAAGATGAAGAAACTTCATTTTGTTCATAAAACAAAATCCTTGATCAGCTTTCCTATAAGGCTGACTGAATTCTCCATGCTAATCATCTTATGGATGGATGTTAGTAAAAGGGTAAGACATGTCTTTTGGTGCTGGTGGTGGTGGTTATGTGCCATGGAGTTGGTTCCGACTCATAGTGACCCTGCCCAGGGCTTCCGAGGCTATACATCTTTACAGGAGCAGAAAGCCTCATCTTTCTCCCGTGAAACAGTTGGTAGTTTCGAACTGCTGATCATGAGATTAGCAACCCAACTTGTAACCACTATGTTCTGACCCCAAACGACCCTGTACATCTACAAATTCAACTTAAAGACACACTTAGGAATGGATCTTGTTTTAATTCAGAGTTCACATATATCTTGATTTTGATATTAAAACCTTTAAAACCAAATACATACATACCTTTGGATTTAGATTCTAGCATAAAGACTGTCTTACTTTATAATACACACTGGAAGAATTCGCTCTTCTCATAACATTAGTTCCTTAAACAGCTGCCATAAAACTTCTTTATTATAGAGTTCATAAAGCATTTTTGCCTCCTAAATTTAATTCTTAAATTAGCCATTAACTACCTACAATTTGCCCATTTGCTGTGTTATTAATAACAATTATGATGTTATTTTAGCCAGCAAGAAGTGGGTGAAATGCAATGGTGATATTATCCTAAAGTACCTATAAACTATAATCATCTCGGTGATGGTAGAATTGTGTTGTTATTGTGGTTAGGTGCCTCAGAATAGGCTCTGACTCATAGCAACCCTGTGCACAACAGAAGGAAACACTGCCCAGTTCTGTGCCAACTAGTATTGTGTTTGAGCCCGGTTTTTTTAACCAGTAGGTCAATCCAGCTCTTTGGGGATCTTCTTATTTATGGCCGAAGCTTCACCAAGCAAGACATTCTTTCCAAGGGCTGGTCTCTCCTAATAACATGTCCAACATACATGCAAATCTGCTTGAATTTCTAGAAGTTCCCCATCAATTTGTAGCTGCAACCATTTTTGAATTATCTTCAGCAAAAGTTTACTTGTGTGTGATAGTAGTGACATTATTGTTCACTAATCTCTACTGTTTGTTAGATCACCTTTGTTTGGAATAGACACGAATATGAAACTCTTCCAGTCAGTTCACAGGTAGCTATCATCCATATTTTTTGGTATATCCTACTGAGTGCCTCCAGTGCAGGATCTGATTGCTGAAGCATTTCAATTGGTATTCCATTAACTTCTGGAACCTTGCATTTTGTTAACGCCTTCAGTGCAGGAAGCACTTCAATCCCCACAGTTCTTGGTCATATGCTGCCTCCTTAAATGAGTGAATGCAGACTAATGATTACTGGTAGAATAACTTCTATTTTTGATGCTTCCTGCATCATTCAACATTGGCCCATATAATCTTTCAATATTACAAGTTAAGCCTTGAATTTTTTTTTTCTTCAGTTTTTCAGCTGGAGAAATGTAGAACATGTTCCTCCATTTTGATTTTTTAACTCCAGGTCTTTTCACATTTAATTATAACACTTTGTCTTTTCCAGTACCCTCTGAAATTTTCTGGTCAGCTCTTTTACCACATCATTTTTTCCATTCACATTGGCAACTCCATTCAAGAACAAATTTGAGTCTTTCAAGACCTCCACTTTGGTCTTTCCTTTCTTTCTTGTCTTTTTAATGACCATTTGTTTTCTTCATGGATGATGTAGTTGATGTCATCCCCTGCCTCTACTGCACTTTAATTAATAGTATTCAATGTGTTAAATCTCTTAAGTTCAGGTGGGATATACTCACAATCATATTTTGGCATCGAGGGACTTGTGTGATTAATTTCACTCAGCATAATGTTCTCAAGGTTCATCCATGTTATGAGGCATTTTGCAGATTCACCGTTATTCTTTAAAGTTGCACTGTATTCCATTGCGTGTATCTACTAAATTTTGTTTATCTGTTCTTCCATTGATAGGCACTTCGACTGTCTCTTATCTTTTTGCTATTGTGAATACTGTCATGATGAACATTGGTATGTATATATCTACTCGTGTCCTGGCTTGTATTTCTTGTGGGTATATATTAAGTAGAGGGATTCCTGGGTCATAAGGTATTGCTATTTATGAGGAATTGCCATACCGTTTTCCAGAGTGGTTCAACCATTTTACAGTCCCACCAGCAATGT
>NW_006408523.1:20817504-20831234 GCF_000296735.1 Chrysochloris asiatica | reverse complement strand
ATTTTTCATTGATGATCTTTAAAATTCTAGATTTTACATTTAGGTCTTTATTCCATGTTGAGTTTGTTTTTGTATATAGCAAGAGATATGGGTCTTGTTGCATTTTTTGCAAATCAACTTCCAGTTTGCCAGCATCACTTGTTGAAAAAAATATCTCTTCACTATTTAATGTGTTTTGGCTCTTTGTCAAAGATCAGTTGGCTATATGTGGATGAATTTATTTCCAGGTTCTTAATTCTGTTCCACTGATGTGTTCGTTTTTCATTGTAACAGTACCAGACTGTTTTGACCACTGTGGCTGTGTGGTAAATTTTGATATCAGATAGGAGAGGCCTCCAACTTTGTTCCTCTTCTTAAATTATGGGCTAGTTTTCATTTGCTTTAGTTTCAGCCTTAACTTGCATAAAAGCAATTGATGTTCTGTTCCACTGTATACCCCTGGCCTTGACTGAGGATACTGAACTTCTCTACTGTCTCTTCCCACAGATATAGTCAAATTGATTAAGATGTATTCCATCTGGTGAGGCCACTGTTTATATTGCTGAAAAAGGAATTTGCAATGAAGTCATTGCTCTTGCAAAATTCTATCATGCACTCTCCATTGTTATTTCTATGACCAAGGTTGCATTTTCCAATTACAGCTCCCATGTCTTTGTTGCTAACTTTTGCATTCCAATCACCAGTACTTATTAATGCATCTTGACTGCATTAAGTTTGATCCATTTCACACTGCAGAAGTTGGTAGAATTGTTCAATTTCTCCATCTTTGGCTTTGGTAGCTGGTTGATGTTAAGTGTTGTAGAGTCAATTCTGACTCATCATGACCCTGTGTAGAATTTTCAAGGAGCAGCTGATTGGTTTTAACCTTCAACCTTACAGTTATCAGGCCAGTGCTTACCCTATAGAGCCACACCAGGATGCTTTGAAGGTCTTCCTTATGTTGCTGTTGTTGTTATGTGCCGTGGAGTCAGTTCCGACTCATAGCGACCCTGTACAAGGTTTCTGAGGCTGTAAATCTTTATGGGAGCAGAAAGCCTCATCTTTTTCCCATGGAAGACCCGGTAGTTTCGAACTGCTGACCTTGCAGTTCACAGCCCGATTCATAACCACTACGATACCAGAGCTCCTTGGTCTTCCTTATACCATATAAGATATTATCCCATCACAGACAGCATCACATTTTAATATAGATTTTCAAATGGTCTTTTTGATGATGAATGTGACATCATTCCTCCTCAGTTTGTCTTTTTAACCCATATGATTGTCTGATTCAAAATGGCCATTATCCGTCTATTTCAGCTCATGAAGAACAAAGATGTCAGTTTGAGGACTGAGGTGTGCCTGACCCAAACCATGGTATTTTCAATGACCTAAAATACACGTGAATGTTGAACAATGACTAAGGAAGACCATAGAAGAAATGATGCATTTGACTTATGTTGTTAAAGAAGAATCTTGAAAGTACCAAAGAGCTCTAGTGGGTAGTGGTCATGACTCAGGCTACTAAGCACAATGTCAGCAGTTCAAAATTAACAGGTGTTCTGAGGAAGAATGATTAAGCTTTCTGCTCCTGTAAAGATTTATAGCCTCAGAAACCCTGTGCAGGTTGCTATGAATTGGAAATGACTCCACAGAACACCACCACCATGGACTGCCAGAAGAACAAATAAATCTGTTTTGGAAGAAGTATAGCCAGAATGCTCTTTAGACGCAAGGATGGTGAAACTTCGTCTATTGTACTTCGGACATTTTATCAGGAGGGACCAGTCCCTGGAAAAGGAATTCTTTTTGGTGGAAGATCAGTGAAAAAGAGGAAGTTCTGCAACAAGATGGACTGACACTGTGGCAATGTACTCAAGTATAACCAGAATTGTAAGGAAGGCACAGGACTGTATAGTGTTTTGTTCTGCTCTGCATAGGGTCGCTATGAGTTAGAATCCATAGACAGCACCTGACAATAACAACAATGCCTAGAATATTGATGTTTATGAGTTTCATTTCAATTTTGAAGATTTCTAATTTTCCTAGATGTATATTTCATACATTCCACATTAAATGCATTGTATTACTATTAACTATTAATGACGTTTTGCAGCAGTTTTTTCTCATTTTGTATCCTATCTTATCAGCAAATGATAGTCCCAAAAGCTTCATTCCATCCATATCATTAAGGGAGCAGCTCTTCACCAGTTGTATGTTTAGTGTCTTCTAACTTGAGAGGTTCATCTTTCAACCATGTATCTGACAATGTTAAGGTTTTCAGGGACTAATCCTATCTGTTCTTTCTTCTTAGTCTGAAAGCTCTACTGAAACCTTCCCACCATGGGTGACCCTGCTGGTATATGAAACACCAGTGGTGTCACTTCCAGCATTACAGCAACACACACGCCATCACAGTGTGACAAATTCACAGACATGTCAGGGGTAGTATTCTAGACTCTTATGTATGTAGCCAGAAAATAAGAAGCTTTGTCCCTCTAGTTTAATAAGTAAAACATCTTTTCTGTGAAGATGCAACATCTAAGGTAAAGAGAGGTCTGCAAGGGGATTGTCACTGTCACCAACCATTTCCCTAAAATGCACTTGTACTCCATCATGTCAAATAACTGTCCTTTACTCCGATAGAGACTCACGGGCAGCAAATGATGCCAAACTTGCCTTGTGCTCTGTTGTTGTGCATTCTAAAAGCTAAAAATGGTTTTATATTTTTAAAGAGTTGTTTTTAAAAAATATACAGCAAAGCAGAATATGCGACAAAATTTTTTGTGGACTTACATCCTAAAATATTTACTATCTGACCTTTTTATAGAACAAGTTAACAAGTTTGCCAACCTCTAGTGTATGAGATGAAGTACAAAATCCATAACCTGACATTTAAAGCCTTCCACATTCTAAAGGCAAATTGATACAGCAGCCATCTTTCAAATATTCCCTGTCCTAGTGCCTCTTCCTTTTCTACGTCTGTCATTGAAATTCAGTTGTCCATCAAGGACCAGCTAAGCTCATCTCACCTATGAAACATCATCTGGCTATTCAAGTCCACAGTAATCTCCTTTTCCTTGGTACTTTAACAGACATCAATATGTGTTCCTCTCACTGATATGCCTGCTTCCTTTCTGCAAGCATTTTTAAATAAAAATCTTCCCAACAAGATCCTTACATGGCTTCTCTCTAACCATGGCATGCAGATGTTTAATATAAGCATCACACGCTTTGAGGGTCTTATAAGTCCCTTGTAAGGGGCTGACATTTTTATTAAGCGATAATTAGCATAATCACGAGTATCCATGATTGCTGCTAGGTATTGCTAAGGCTATAAGCCCCTTTTCCCGCCATTTAATCCTCACAAAAATTTAAAGCATACATATAATCACTTCCTTCTTACACATAAGATTGATATTTATCCCTTCACATGTAAGCCTTAGGCAAGTTCAGTAATTGACCAATTTTATACCTTTATCTATTTGGTAGATACGTACTCAGCTCTTAGTTTGTGCCTGGCAGTGAATGAGACAGACATCGTCCTTGCCCCCAATCAAGTTACAGATGTGGAATTCACTCTGAGCTCAGGTTTTAGCCACTACACTACCTTTACACTAATTTTAGTGTAAAGAGATGTTGTTGTTGTTGTTGTTGTTAAGTGCCATCGAGTCAGTTCCAATCCATAGCGACCCTGCCTAGGGTTTCCAAGGAGTATTAGTGAGCTTGAACCACCGACCTTGCAGTTCAAATGGCTTTGCAGTCTGGTGCATTAACCCACAGTGCCACAGCTATGATCAAAATAATGGCATTTGTTTTGTAAACTTAGAAGTCTATAGGAGAATATGTGACAGAAAGCACAAGAGCTGGAATAGAAAACAAAAGATGAAAGAAAGAGAGACCTACCCCTGTTCTTTAAAAAAAAGATTTTTGTAAAGATGGTGAAATTGGAGCAAGGAAAACCTTTGTAAAGATTTAGTTGGCGGTCACTGTTTAATTTTCTCAATCAATCTGCAAGGAAGTAATCCATCAATAAAGTCTGTAAGATAAATGTACAGGAAGACCCACTCTGCCCTGTAGAAAGTTACAACACATTATCAGAACTCAAACTGTCTTCATGAGCCTAGAAAAACACAATTATTACAGAAACCGAGGTTTCCTACACTGGGCCGTGGATCCCATTCCACTGACTGTCTGAAGCACATGAAAGTTGTTAGAATCTGCTTGTTTTTTACAGATGGGGCAACTCCAAAAGATCAATGCAAGTTAATTAGTCGTTAGTAAGTTAGTAGATTGCATATTTACAAAAAGTCTTCTCTAAGTCATTCTTTGGCCACCAATGACTTGCTTCTTGCCCTTTGGGTATAGACTCCAAACATCCCACGATTTATTAGTTCACATAATTTTTTAAAACTTCTCTTGTCTTTTTATATAACAGAGAAACAAGGCAAAAAGTTAATTTGTTGTTGTTATGATTTAAGAGATTAACCTTAAACCTTCACTCAATTCACAATAAAAAGTTGAAAGAAAAAGAGAGATTAACCTCATGCACTGACATGCTGATGTTTGTCATTACTCTCCCATGTGACTTGACAACTTCAACTCAAGCTGCTGCTGAGCCTCATTGGGTGTTTGGAATCATTTTGTGGTTGTCAGATTCAAAATGGCCAATATCAAAACTGACTGGACAGCACTTAACAACAACAACAACAACAAGGAATTACAGGAATATTTTTATATAAAACAATGAGTTTCTACTGAAAAACTGCAGGAATTCTCATGCCAAAAAAATAATCAAACCACCAAACATTAGAATGTCTGCTCTGTGAAAAAGACAAGACTTACTAGAATTTAGAGGACCTTGGTTTCTATTTTGAAGGAACTTTTAGAAAAGTTTCAGAGATCAAAATTAAGAAGGCAACATAGGATAAAAATTTTAGAGAAATATAGAAAAGAGAGTCTTAAGAAAATGCACATTTATTTGCAAATAAAGAGATTAGCAATAAAGACTGGTTTTAGAAGAGGTCTTAGAGAAATTAGGAAAATTTTGTATGGATTCTAAAGTGGGCAATTTTCTCCTAAGGAGACATTGGCAATGTCTGGAGACACTTTTGACTGTCACATGTGGGAGTGGGGTTTTACTAGTATGTTGTTAGTAGAAACCAGGGATGCTGCTTAACATCCAGTTATGTCACTAGAACTCATGTCACCCGGTATGTTAAGTCATGGTGATTGCTCCATGGACCGCCTATCATCCCAGGCCATCAAGAAAACTTATTAAGATATACTATCAGTTTTAATCATAGAATAATATATTACAAGTTAAGTTGTAAATTGCTTAAATGCAATATTTCTTTGATTATATGAATGATGATGGTGGTGGTGGTGTGCCATGGAGTTGATTTTGACTCAGAACAACCCTGCATAGGATTTTTAAGGCTGTAAATCTTTAGGGGAGCAGAAAGCCCCATCTTTCTCTGGGTTTCAAGCTACTGACCATAAGGTTAGCATCCCAATTCGTAACTACTATGCTACCAGAGCTCCTTGATTATATGAATACTTACAAGAAAGTTGATTGGGAAAATGTCTACATTGAATTGCTGCGTTTTGTGTTACAAGAAGACTTTAAAAAGTGTTTCCCCTTCTTTTCCTCTAATTACTACTTCATTCCAAAAAAGGTATTGATAAGTTCACAAATACTAATTACCACAATACTGTAGCTGGAACACCAGAAAATTTGACAAAAACAACTTGGTGGCAAAAACCCAACAAGCAGCATGTGTTTGCAGTATGTTCAGAAAAAGTCATATGATTAAAAATGTCGTCATAATCGGGGAACAATGACACCTCTGACCAGGTTCAAAAAGTAAATCAACATAAGAGTGCTGGCCTTGTAAGTATATTATTACACGTAAGGTGGTTTTACAAAGAAGAATACTTTTGTTGTTAAAAGTGGTGCTGTGGGATCATGTACGGAACCACAAGACTGGTTTGAGCTGCAAGGTCGGCTGCTCAAACTCACCAGCCGCTTCTGGGAAATCCTATACAGGGTCGCTCTGAGTCAGAACTAACTTGACGGCACTTAACAAGAAGAAGGAATTACAGGAATATTTTTATATAAAACAATAAGTTTCTACTGAAAAACTGCAGGAATGTTTACTAATCAATGTAGTCTTACCATCTCTGACAGTATCACTTGGTTCATGTTCTCTGCCACACACTGTGGTGACATGACTGTAAACATCATATAGTACACAGGACAGTCCCCCTCCCCAAAATGATTAGTCCCACATGTCAATAGTAACATCCCTGAGAAATCCTGTATTAGAGCTAAGCCATTTTCAAAAAAAAATTGCAATAAAGTGCTGAAAGATGGAGGAGGCAAGTTATGACAGAAGAAAAAAAACAGTAGGAACAAAGGTCTGGAAGGCAGAAGCATCATGGAGTGCTAAATTGATCAAGTTAGCTTCAGTGGCCAGAAAGATGCACTGAGGTTTTAAAATAAATGTCCTTGAATACAGGAAACCAAATTTTTAAAAAATCAAACCCATTGCCATCAAAGCATTATAACTGGTGCCTGTGTCTCAGTTTTCATTCAAACATTAGACAAGTCTGTAAGGGGAAAGGCCATTCCCAAGCCTAGTGCTTATGAGAGGTAGCATAGTGATGATGAGTTGGGTTAGGTCAGCAGTTCGAAACTACCAGCCTTTTTGCTGGAGAAAGATGAGGCTTTGTGCTCCTGTAAAGATTTGGAGTCATGCTGTGGCACTGTGGGTTAATGCGCTGGACTGCAAAGTTAGTTTGAAATGCAAGGTTGGTGGTTCAAGCTCACCAGCTGCTCCTCGGAAACCCTATACAGGATCACTATAAGTCCAAATTGACTCAAAGGCACTTAACAACAATAATAAGGGGGAAAATAACACAGGAAAATATGCATTTCTTCAAATATGCATTTGAGATCAAAAGGGCAACATTTACCTCAAGACAAAGTTCAGAAGTCAGCAAGGGTTAAGAAAGGAGGAGGAATGGAAACAGGAAACCGGGAGGAAGTGGGAGAAGTGATGTTCCATTGTGGGAAATCTAATCAATGACATGAAGCAAAATGGGTGTGAATTGTTGATTGGAAAACTGATTTGCTCTATAAACCTTCACACCAAATTCACAATCAACGTTTTTAAACATTAAAAATGTTTATGTAAAAACCTACAAATTACAGCTCAGCTATTGTGAATTGTAAGATTTTGAACAATCATTTGGCTCCTCTGCACCTGATATCCATATCTATAAAATGGAGATAATAATATTTACCGCATATTTGTTTCAAAGTCAAGTGAGATGACTTTAAATGCCTTCTATTGCAGAACAGTAGGAGATGATCAATAGGAGTCAGGCAGGAAGAAGACCGTCCCTTTAATTCTAGGCCCTAGGGGCTAGTGAGGTTCATTATTTCTGATTCTCAGTTACTACTGGGATCAACCAAAAGTATATTAATTAGCCTTAATTATTTACTTCCATCCTTTCTTTTATTCAACAAATATTTCTTCTGTAATTCTGCTTTCTAGTTAATGTTACCTTCCTTAAGAGAGGTCTCAATCTCTTAGAGAAACCCAGGTTCATTAACAAAAATAAATGTAAAGAAATCTTACAAAGCCTCTGACTGAAGAATGTACATGTGACTGACCCCAAATGTCTGACCTAATTGTTTCCTGAACACAGATCACAAAGGATCCTGAGTCCAGAGAGTCCTGTAATAATATTCACAATTCACCCTGAGTATGATTGACATCGAATAACAGAACCTGATAACAGAATCAAACTCTCCTTATTCTAGTTGAAAACAATTTTCTATGTTGTATCACAGTGCCTGTTCTTAAACTTTCCTAAACACAGACCGTCTTTGTTAAAATTAGTTACATTCCATGGTACATGAACTGTTTGCTTGATTACAAGGTGCATATGGTTTTTTAATCAATAGTCTGGACTGAGACGGATACCCATGTTGTGTCCCTAAAGAGTGGTCAAAGTGAATATTGATTATCACTTTCAGTAGAAGGCATAGTGTTAGGTATGGAATGATGGAATGGAAGAAGGAAGATAATATATTATAAACTCTCATTACCTATACACAACACTATGAGGAAACAGAGTAGGAAATATTCCATTTTGAAGCCCCCATCCCAGAAAAAAAGTAAGAAAGGATATCATTTGAAATACTTGAGCTGTGACTTGAAATATAAGTTGGTTCTTACCATGTGGACAAATCAGGGGAGAGCATGCCACACAAAAGCAACAGCTTGGAGATAAAAATGAGAGAAGGAAAGTAGCTTCGGGTGGTTGTGGAACACCACAGGTAACTCACCTGGCCTGGATCATGATTATAAGAGACCAGCTGCCATCCTAGTGAGGTTCACTTTTTCTGAAAGCTACATGGACTTATGAAGAATTTTTCAAAGGACATTGTCTTAGTTATCTAGTGCTCCTGTAATAGAAATACCCCGAGTGATTTTAATAAAGAGAAATGTATTTTCTCAGTTTGTTGTTGTTGAGTGCCATCAAGTCAGTTCTGACTCACGGCAACCCTGTATAGGATTTCCAAAAGAGCAGCGGGTAGGTTTGAACCACTGACTTTGTGGTAAGCCACCTAATGTTTATTCTACAGTGCCACCGTTTATTACAAGTCCAAATACAGTATACTGGTGTTAGGGGAAAGCTTTCTCTCTCTTTTGGCTTTGGGGGAAGGTGCTTGTCACTTGAGTTTTTGCTAGTGGGCCATCTTTGTGTGGTTTGGCAAATCTCATCTCTGCTTTTCTCACTTGATTGTTTCATCTCTTTTACATCACAAGAGATTGATTCAAGATGCACTTTACACTAATCCTACCTCATTCACATAACAAAGGCAACCCAATCCCAACTGGGATTATAGCCACAAGCATAGAGGCTAGAATTTCCAATAATACTTTTTGTGGGGACACAATTCAATTCATAACAGAAAGTAATAACATTATCATACTTGTATCTTTAGGAAAAGCCATGTGCAGGATGGATTGGAAAAGGCACGTCCAGAGAATAAATATTGCAAATACTAATACAAATAGCACTTACTTTGAACTTGAGCTTGTGACCATTGTCCAGGAAAAATTAAATTACAATAATGAAGTCCCTGAATATATTTTCATCTGAATATAGCTTCACCTACTTGGAGACAACATCTTTTGTTTAGATGATAATTGTTTTTTTTTTTTTTTCCTAACAAGAGATGAATATGGAAGGATCTATGTAAGAAATGGAGATGGGAGTAATTAGAAATGGAGAAAAAGTAGCAGGATCTAGCTATGAACTTGTTTGGCCAAATATTCTGAAAGTCAAATTCAAAACTCTGAGCTTGAGGGATCTTGTATTGAATATAAAAATAGACAAGAGTGAAGGGCTAGATATTCAGTCATATACCTTAACCCTTTTAGTGATGGTTGAGTAATGTCTGGGGGTAGTGGTGGTTAAGCGGTGGAGTCAGTTCTGATTCATCGAGACCTTGTATAGGGTTTCCAAAGAGTAGCTGGTGGGTTTGAACCACCATCTTGTGGTTCAAGTCGACCTTGTGGTCCAGTGTATTATTCTGCAGCGCCACACCAGGTCATTTGGGGTATACTCACCTCGCGAGGTATATCTGGTTATCAGCAAAGAGAAATCTTCACTAGTTTTTGTACCTAGTCATACTATCTCAGATTAATAACTGCTTATGTGAGATATCTTTTTTCCTTTAAGTACATGGTTATTTAAAGCCTGACTTATTTTTGCTCTTCCAGGGTCTAAGTCTCTTCTAGGGAATGGGATAGGGTGTCATGATTCTTTCCTAAATTGCAATATGTCGTCTGATCTCTTGACACTGCTTCCGCGAGTGTTGACAGTTGATCCAAGAAGAATGAAGTCTTTGACAACTTCAACCTTTTCTCCATTGATAAGAATGTTGTTTACTGGTCCAGTGTTGAGGATTTTTGTTTTCTTGACATTAAGATGCAATCCATACCAAAAGCTGTGTTCTTTGATCTTCATCAGTAAATGTTTCCAAGTCCTCTTCACTTTCAGCAAGCAAGGTTGTATCATTTGCATATTGCAGGTTGTTAATGAGTCTTCCTCCAATCCTGATGCCACGTTTTTCTTCATAGATATTTCATTGTTGTTTTGATTTGCATCACTAGCCATTAGAGAGATGCAAATCAAAACAACAATGAAATATCATCTCACACCAGCAATAACAGTAAAGATTAAAAAAAGTAGAGGACAATAAATGCTGGCGGGGATGTGGAGAGACTGGGGCACTCCTGCATTGCTAGTGGGATTGCAAAATGGTCCAACCTCTCTGGAAAGCAATATGGCGCTCTCTCAGAAGGTTGGAAATAGAAATACCTTATGATCCAGCATTTCCTCTATTTGGTATTTACCCACAAGAAAAACGAACCACAACACAAGAAGATATATGCAAACCAATGTTTATAGCAGCACTATTTACAATAGCAAAAAGATGGAGACAGCTAAAACGCCTATCAACTGAAGAATGTATAAACAAACAGTGGCACATACACACAATAGAATATTATGCTGCCTTGAAGAATAACAAGGAAGCTGCAAGCCACCGCATAACTTGGATGAACCTTGAGGACATTGTGTTGAGTGAAATTGTTGTTGTTGTTAAGTACCACGTAGTTGGTTCCGACTCATAGTGACCCTGCATAGGGTTTCCGAGGCTGTAAATCTTTAAGGGAGCAGAAAGCCTTATCTTTATCCCGTGGAACCGCTGGGAGTTTCGAGCTGCCGACCTTGAGGTTAGCAGCTCGATTCATAACCACTACGCTACCAGAAGGCAAAGTGGCAGCATCAATGAGCTGAAGTGTGGCAACAATTGTGAGGTTGGCCCAGGACCGGACAGTGTTTCATTCTATTGTGCATAGGGTCACTATGAGTCCATACCGATTTGATGGCACTAGCGTAGTGGTTACGAATCGGGCTGTGAACCGCAAGGTCAGCAGTTCGAAACTACCAGCTGCTCCGCGGGAGAAAGATGAGGCTTTCTACTCCCGTAAAGATTTACACCCTCGGAAACCCTGTACAGGGTCGCTATGGGTCAGAACTGACTCGACAGCACTTAACAACAACAACAACAATGACAAAAACAAGCTCAAAATTCATGATAATTGGAGGTACCTCCATCTCACAGTCAATATAGCAAAGCACTAACTTGGTATACATACTATACCACTCAAGTATTTCTTTGATTTTTGTAAGAAATGCAACTAACATATTTTCCCACTCAACATTTTCCCATATACAATTCAGTGTGATCAATTACATCAATCTTGTTGTACAATTATTACCAATATTCTTTGTCAGGTTTTCCATCTGTGTAAACAAAAACTCACTGTTTCCTAAATAATAATTCTGCCATCCTCCCTCTTTCCCACCCCTCGTAAACACTATTAAGCTCTGAAATCTACATAAAGTTGTCCCTTGAACAACCTAAGGGTATGAGCACTTCCTGAGCAGTCAAAAATCTGCCTATCATTTACACTTGATCTTTTAACCACAAAGGGTTTGAACTTCCTGTTGCCATTGTGGTGAACTCAGGTGTTGCAAGTATCTACTTAAACACCAAGCAGTGCTAATCATCTGCTTATGAGCAGTTTGCTGCTGCTGCTGCTGCTGTTTAGTGTCACCGAGTTGGTTCTGACCCTTAGAGACCCTGTATAGGGTTTTCCAAGGAGCTCTGGTAGCGTAGTGGTTACGAATTGGACTGGGAACCTTAAGACCAGCAGTTCGAAACTACCAGCCGCGCCGAGGGAGAAAGATGAGGCGTTCTGCTCCCGTAAAGATTTACAGCCTCAGAAACCCTGTCCGGGGGACACTATGGGTTAGAACCGACTCGACGGCACTTAACAACAACAACAACAACAATAGGGTTTCCAAGGAGTGGCTGGTGAGTTTGAACCACTGACCTAGCAGTTCAAACCAACTTTGTAGTCCAGCACATTAATCCACAGCACCACTCCAGGATACCTGTGAGCAGTCTGGTGATTATGTGCCGCGGAGTCAGTTTCAACTCATAGTGACACTGTACAGGAGCAGAAAGTTTCATCTTTGTCCTGTGGAACAGCTGGTAGTTTCAAACTGCTGTCCCTGAGGTTAGCAGCCCCATTCATAGCCACTAGGCTCTCATAGCAATTTAGATACTCACAAACCTTGAGCTCACCACAGTAGCAATGAAAATATTTGCATACAAATCTGTTTTGTTCAAAGGTAACTGTATTTGTCTATTCTTGGTACTTTTCATATTAGTGAAATCATACACTATCTGTCCTTTTGAGACTTCATTCAGCATTATGTTTTCAAGGATCATCCATGCTGTGACATGTATCAGAACTTCATTTCTCTTTGTGGTAATGATTCGTTGTGCATGTATACTCCTGTCTTCTCTATTTCAACTGTTATCATTATCCCCACTTTAAGCATAATCATCCCTTAGCTAGTATAACAGACTCCTAACAGATTACTTGGCATCTTATGCTATCTCCCCAACACACCCACTTCAAATATTTATACCCTGCTGATATTTCAAAAAGGCTTCACATTATGACATTTACATTCTTGGAAAATCTTTACATAATCTTTAGAAATAATCTGTACAGTTACTAATATAAACAAAACTTTCCCAATTCTGGCTTCTATTTAACTCCAGAAATATCTCTGGTCTCACCCTGGTGATCCTTAAATCAGACCTTCCCTGATCTTCTCACTCAAGCTTAATTGTATGATAATAGCTTTATTGGGGCACATGCCACGCCCAACGTCCTACTGAGACTAGAGAACTGTTGTCACCATTTTTGTCTTAGTTCAAATGTTTCTTTCCTGGAGTATCTAGCTGTATGTGCAGAGAGCCAGGAACACAAAGATGTATACGATAGTATAGAATGATGGCAAATATTCTGTAAATAAAGATATGTTTAGTGAAAGTATGAGATGGACACTAAAATATAGATGTTCAGGACATTGTTACAGAATACAATGGTTCATATAGGACAGGAATATGAACAATCCTAAGGCACTGTAGGATAAGCACTTGACTACAAGGCCATTTGAATTGCAAGGTTGGTGGTTCAAACTCAACAGTCACTCCTTGGAACCTTATACAGGGTCGCTATGAGTGGGAACCAACTCAACAGCAGTTAACAACAACAACAAAAATGAGTCGTCAGGAAAGCTTGATTAAGAGAGGTGAGTTAGGAGTAGTTCAAAAGGGACATGAGAATAGAGGAATTCTTTCACTCCTGATGGGTGAGTAGCTTGAGTTGCAGACCAGGAGGAAGTATGGCATTCAATATGAAATTGCTCAAGTGTTTCCTCTTGAGGGATGTAGTGAAGAGAGGGAGAAGTGAGGAGGAATGAGGCAGAATGGAATGAATAAAGAAACGGGTGGCAACAAAAGATGCAGCCCAAAAATGGCTAGGGGAAATCCATGAAAAGATTTATATGCAAAGTTGTTCATTGTTAAGACGATAGGAAAACTGGAAATGGTTCTAGAGAATGGACAAAGTAGGAAGGGCAAGTTAGAAAACCAGGAGAGCAACTGCCAATGATTGCTGGAGCGCAGGAAGTAAAGATGAGTATGTGACTTAAGGAGTAGCAGAAATGATGAGAAGTAAAATCAGATATGTAAACTGTTAAAAAGAACATGAGTAGACTGGGACACGCCTGCATTGCTG
>NW_006408523.1:20813192-20815143 GCF_000296735.1 Chrysochloris asiatica | reverse complement strand
GTTTAGATTGGGGAAGAACCCAGTTATATATGATTTGGGAAGGGAAAGAATTCATGTTTCTGCATATTTTTCTGTCTAAGGTGATCCAATGGATGTTAAAATGATCATTAAAACTTTTTTTAAAAATGAAGCTTTTATAATTTACTAGAACTCCTGGTGTGGAACTGCAGGATAAGAACTGGACTACTAAAACAAAGTCAGCAGTTCAAACCTACCAGCCATTGCTTGAAAACCCTATACAGGGGTCACTATGAGTAAGAACTAACTTCAAGGCACTTAGCCTTGAAATCGCAGTGTAACTGTGACGACTTAATGTGAGCATGTTATTTTCTTTTCATCCAAACCCAATCCCAACCATTTTTAAACAAAACGATCTTGGTTAATATTTATGAGTTAAATTATTTTATAAAAATTTCCTCTGGCTGCTTGCAAATACCAGAGGTGTGTTATTACTTTATTTTTATTGCCTTCATTCTGGAGTCTCTAAGGATGGGCTTACTGTATACTACTTTTTTTCCCCCTTTCCAAATTAAATAGAATCCACTTCCATTTCTAATGAAAATATAAATGTTAGAATCTATATTGATTATATGTTTGAAATTGCAGCTTTCATTTGCGGTACAACTCAAAGACAAGAGAATCAGTGATTTTGATGAGCACAAGAAAAGGCTATATACTGATCCTTCCTACAGAGTTGGTTTAATTGCCACTGAGCTGCACGTTTTCCTTTCCTCAGCTAACAATGCCAAAAGCATATGTGGTGAGCTAACCGCCAAAATCATTGAACTGTGGGGATCTTGGCTGCCAGTAGGGTGACACCAAAAACTCAGCAGCTAACAAGAGGTGTGGATTATTCATTAACAAAACATAGAATTGCGAGATGGGTAGCTAACCACCCAGTAAGAGCCAATTATTATGAGAATCTCAGTGAGTTTGCCTTTGGCTAGAGAAAGCTGCCAGTCAGCAGCCCCACCATTGGCTGCCATTCTGTGAGAAAGTAAATGCCTGTGTACCAGCACAACTGAGCTATTTCCATAGAAGTGGCTGGAACTAGTGAATTGCAAAGTTCCTCTGCTTGTTGTCTTAGAAATTAGTCTAGGGGGAAATTAGGTGGACTCTCCAGTGCAGCAAGTTATACACTTTTTCACATTAATGACAGACACACAGCAAGTTATATACTTTTTTACATTAGTGGCAGATTCATGGGTTTGTTTTAAAAACTTTTAAATGCATGGAATTGGCACAAGTTATATATTTTAGAAACGATCTATACCCCTGCAAAGACACGTGTTAGAGATGACAAGGAAAGTGATAAGTAGAAATACGTAATGGTCTGCCAAGAAGCCAATGCCATAACTCCAGTATCCATTTGATAACCTCAATTAGCATTTCTACACAAACACACTCTAAATTTTGCTAGCATTGGAGCTTATTTATTAACACATGCCTATTTTAATAGTTTTTGACATAAAAAGGGACGGCCTTTCCATCACTTCTATTCTTCTATTCCCATGAAAAACAATATTTATAAACTGTTAACTTTTCATGTGTTAAATAAAAAAAAAATATATCCCAATCCACTTGCTGTCAGCCAGCACTCCAGAAGGTAAAATAGAATATACCCAGATTGTTTTTCATGCCATGCCTGCTGCCTCACAGCACAAAGCAAAGGGGGAAAGTTTACCGCATGCCAGATTATTTACTAAAGTCAGACAAAGCATGCAAATTACATCAAATAGTACCCCCACACATGACAGATAGTTGGACAATAATGACCAAATATCTGGCTTGTCTTCATACATCTTACTAATTTTAAATATTTTTTTCTAATTTTTCTTTCTTTCATGTATAATCACTGTCTTTTAGTGTCATCAAGTGATTTCTGACTCATTGTGACCCTGTACATGGTTTCCGAGAAATAGCTGCTGGATTTGAACTGCTTACCATTACA
>NW_006408523.1:20810375-20812162 GCF_000296735.1 Chrysochloris asiatica | reverse complement strand
AAAAAAAAAAAAATTGAATTCATCATTCAATAAACACAGACACAATGTTCCCACACACATCTGTCAGTTTGTCATGCTGTGGTGGCTTGCATGTTGCTGGGATGCTTACAATGATGCCACTGATTCTTCAAATACCATCAAGGTCAACTGTGATATACAGGTTTCAGAAAATCTTCCAGACTAAAACAGACTGCGAAGAAGGATTATACAGTTCACTTTTGAGAGATTAGCCCCTGAAAAGCTTAGGAATAGCAGCAAAATATTGTCTTATATACTTCTAGAATATGAATTCCACAGGTTGGAAGCACTCAAAATACAACTGAAGAAGAGCTACCAACTCAAAGCAGAGTTAACCTTAATGAATTGAATGGAGCAGAGCTTTCAGAACCTTCATTTGCTGGAAAATTTGAAGTCCAATCAAAATGAAATGGAATACATAAAGATCAATATCGCAAGCATTAGTAAGCTGAAATTGACAGGTAGTGGTCATTTTAAAATAAACAATCATATGGTTAACCGTGCTGGGAATGATAAATTCAAAAGGAACATTGTAGTATTAATTGTCAAAAAGAGCATTTCAATATCTATCTTGAAGTATAATGCTATCTGTGATAGGATGACATCTACACACCTACAAGGAACAACAGTTAGCCCAGTATTATTCTAATTTACCCACAAACCAGGAAAACTGATGATGAAGAAATTGAAGAATTCTACAGACTTCTTCAGTCTGATAATGATCAATTGTGCAGTCAAGATGCATTGATAATTACTTGTGATTGGGATGCCAAAGTTGGAAACCAATACTAAGGGTCTGTAGTTGGAAAACAGGGCCTTGGTGAAAGAAAAGGCATTGAAGATCACATGATAAAAGTTTGTAAGACCAATAATTTTTTCATTGGAAATACCTTTGTTCAACATAAACAGAGACTATGTACATGGACCTCACCAGGTAGAAGACACAGGAATCCAACTGACTACATATGTGGGAAGAAACAATGGAGAGACTCATTATCATCAGCCAAAACATGGCCAGGAACTGACTGTGGAGCAGAACATCAACGGATCCTATGCAAGCTCAGGCTGAAGCTGAAGAAAATGAAAACAAGTCCACTGGAGCCAAAATATAACATCAGTTTAGAGACCCCTTAGGAACAGATTTGGGACATTGGACATTAATAACAACCCAAAAGAGTTGTGGGGTGACATCAAGAACATGATATATGAAGAGAACAAAAGGTCATTAAAAATAAAGACCAAAGTGGATGTTAAAAGAGACTTTGAAACTTGTTCTTAGACATAGAGTAGCTAAAACAAATGGAAGAAATAATGAGGTAAAAGAGCTGAACAGAAAGCTTAAAAGCACAGCTTGAGAAGAAAAATTGAAGTATTATAATGAAATGTAAAAAGACCTGGAGTTAGGAAACCAAAACACAAGAATGGCAGTTCCAAGCTGAAAGAAGTGAAGAAAAAAATTAAGCATTGACTTGTAATATTGAAGAATTCTGTGGTTAAAATGGATCCTGGTATGGCACTGTAGGATAAGCCCCAGAATACTAACCAAGTGGCCGTATCTCAAACCCACCAGCTGCTCCTTGTAAACCTGTTACAGGGTCACTAGGAGTTGAAACCAACTTAA
Organism: Chrysochloris asiatica; assembly: GCF_000296735.1. Lineage (NCBI taxonomy): Eukaryota > Metazoa > Chordata > Mammalia > Afrosoricida > Chrysochloridae > Chrysochloris > Chrysochloris asiatica. Next base: position 20,810,523 of record NW_006408523.1, on the reverse strand, counting down.
CACTTAACAGCACTTAACAACAACAACATGGGCAAAATATTGAACGACACAAGAAGCAGCAAAAGAAAATGGAACGGATAAACAAAGTCGCTGTACCAAAATTAACTGGTTAAATTTCATCTATTTCAGGAGGCAGCATGTTGTTGTT
>NW_006408523.1:20802658-20804309 GCF_000296735.1 Chrysochloris asiatica | reverse complement strand
CTATGGGTCGGAACTGACTCGATGGCACATAACAACAACAACAACAATGGGTTGAAACAGACTCGACAGCATTTAACAACAACAACATATATAGATATGATATGGAGTTCCAGTGTTGTACTGTAGGGTAAAGCACTGCACTGCAAGGTCAGCTTGAACCACAAGGTTGGTGGTTCAAACTTACCAGCCACTCCTTGGAAACCTTATGAAGGGTTGCTATGAATCAGAACTGACTCAAGAGCATTTAAAAACAACAAGATATGTAGAAATGGAGTCCTGGTGTTATGCTATGCATAAGCATTGGGCTGCTAACCACAAGATCATTGGTTCAAACCCACCAGGCACTCCCTAGAAACCCTTTACAGACTGTCTGTGAGTCAGAATCAATTCAATGGCACCCAACGACAGTATGTAGATGACACAACCTTACTTTCTGAAAGCACTTGCTGATGAAGACCATAGACTATAGACTTCAGTATAAATTACAACTCTATGGTAAGAAAATAAAAATCCTCATAAGTAGACCAATAAACAACTCATGATAAATGGAGAAAATGTTGAAATTGCAACAGATTTCATTTTATTTGGGTCTACAATCAATGGATCAAAATTCAAAGGACACTACTGCATTGGGTAAAACTACTGAAAAAGACTAGAATGTTAAAAAGCAAAGTCATAACTTTGAAGATCAAAATGCAAGGGACTCGACCCATGGTATTTCAATCACTTCATATGTGTATTTAAAGTGAGCAAGGAATAAGAAAGGCTGGAGAAGAATTGATTCCTTTGAATTATAGTGTTGGCAAAGAGTACTGAAAGCACCGTGCACCATCAGAAAAATGATCTGTCTACAAAGAAATACAGCCACAATGCTCCTCAGAAGTGACAATTGGGATTCTTCATCTCATGTACTTTGGGCATGCTACCAAGAGGGACCAGTCCCTAGAAAAGGACATCATGCTTGGTGAAGTACAGGGTCAGCCAAAAGAGGAAGTTCCCTCAATGTGATGGATTAGCATAGTGGCTCCAAGATGGGCTGAAAAATAACAATAGTGAGGATGATGGGGGGCCAGACAGTGTTTCGCTGTTTTATTGTTGTCCATAGGGTAGATATGAGGCAACGTTGACTTGATGGCACCTAAAAACAAGGTACAATGTTGAGTTTTAAAAATTATAATATGCATTTAGTTCCATTCCCTATAGTTTCTAACAGATCAACTTATCAATCCTTGCTACTTACTTATTTTTGCAAGTTATGTTTAGGTCCTGGTGTGGTACTGCAGGATAAGCACTAGATTGGTAACCACAAGGTCAGCAGTTCAAACCCAACAGCCACTTTCTGAAACTCTATACAGGGTCTTTATGAGTTCAGACCAACTCAATAGTACACAAAGCAACAAAAACAAGTTATGCTTCACAAATCCAAAAACACAAACTGAGTGCCATTGAGTTCGTTACAACACAGATCGACACTTTTAGGACAAGGTAAAATTGGCCCACGTGGGTTCCTGCGGTATAAATCTTTACCGATGGAACAGATGATGGGTTCAAACTGCTTACTTTTAGGTCCGGTCGAGTGCTTAAACACTGTGCCACTAGAGCTGTTTTATGATGAACAGTCACCTAGAAAAGGAGTCCTGGTGTGGTGCTG
>NW_006408523.1:20800675-20802301 GCF_000296735.1 Chrysochloris asiatica | reverse complement strand
ACAATAACAACACTGTTATGTGCATTCAAAATTAGTACTGTCTGTAATCATGAGGCAAACACATGACTCTTTAGCAGCCTTAAGTGGTTTTGAATTGTTTTTCCATTTGTGAAATAATATATAACATTTTACCATAATTGAAAATCAATGCAAGGCTTTTCAATATTATGTCTATGCAATATGTATCCACTACCACTCCTCTTAGACCTACACTGTCTAATACAGTACACACGAGCAACACGTGGTTCGTGGACACATCAAATGTAGCTAGGGTAACTCAGTAGTTGAAATTTTCACTTCAATTACCTTAAATTGAAAAACTAAAGCAATATAAACTTTTTTTTCCCTAGTAAATATCATATAGTTATTTTGATAGCACTGTATTTTACTTTAAATCATGTATCTTGCTAGATATTATTACTGCATCATAATACAAGGCTAAGTCCTTTCTAGTATTATCCATAAGTAAAACAACAATCTATTGTACATCAATAAATTTATCCCGTTGGAATACATTGTCTACACATCAATGTAATGATGTTGTTGCTGTGAAGTGCCATTAAGTCAGTTCTGACTCATAGTGGCCTTGTATAGGGTTTCCAAGGAACAGCTGGTGGGTTTGAACCACTGACCTAGTGGTTCATAGTCCAATACTGAGCCTATAGCACCATACCCGGAGTCCAATTTTAAATATATATTCAAATAAATGTGTAATATTAAAACATATTTATTTAAATATATTTACGATTATAAGGAGCTCTGGTAGCATAGTGGTTACGAATTGGACTGCGAATCTCGCGGTCAGCAGTTTGAAACTACCAGCTGTTCCGCGGGAGAAAGATGAGGTTTTTGCTCCCTTAAAGATTTACAGCCTCAGAAACTCTGTACAGTGTAGTTATGAGTTGGAACCAACTCCACAGCACACAACAACAACAACAATGTAAGTTGTGAGGAGCACAGTGGCTTTGTAGGATAAGCACTGAACTATGAATCACAAAGTTGGTGGTTCCAGGCTTTCTGCTCCATCAAAGATTTACAACCTTGGAGACTCTATTCAGGTTCCCTTTGAATTGAAGCCAACTTGAAGACACTTAACAACAACAACATAAATTAGTATTGATAATTTTATTGAATATTCATTATTTCAAGTATAATAATTTTTGAAATTTAAATTAAGCATGTGCAAATTTTTCAATTTAAAACACTACCTCATAATTGGTATAAAATCCAGTCAAGATGTGAAAACTCCTATTACGAATGGACCAATAAAGAAAATATCTGGAAGGTGTGTTGAAATTCCATGGTAAAATATCTTTAAAAAATAATAAAGTGATCCATATAAAGAAATATTCTCAGAAATTACAAAGTGAATTTGATAAGTTCTCTTGCAACAGTCAAAACATAAGGAAAAAATTAGTCACATACAATCAGAACAAAATGCCCAACAAAAATTTTGTAAATGACTGCTGATAGGATCTGAGTCTATAATTTTCAGAAACCATAAAACGTCTTGGATGCTAAGAAATAAAGTGCTTTTAGAAGGAGAAATGGTTAAATAAATTATTCTACACTGCATATTGTTGTTGTTGTTGTTAAGTGCCGTCGAGTCGGTTCCGACCCATAGCG
>NW_006408523.1:20790460-20800575 GCF_000296735.1 Chrysochloris asiatica | reverse complement strand
CTCCAAGAAAAGGAAAAGCTTATTTATGGCCCAGCTACATTTACAAGTAGAAGATAAATTACGTTTGGCAGCATTGTGTAAACGGGCTACAAAAACTACAAAAAAACAACAACAAAGAAAACCCTTGAATTTTTTGTTGATACTGGCAAATTGGAGTTGTTTTTAGTATATGCAACATCCCTTTGAATTTGCTATAGCTATACTGGATTGAGCCTGGTGTGGAACTGTAGGGTATGCACTCAACTGCTAACCACAAATTGACAGATCAAACCAACCATTCATTCCATAGGAAACCCAATATAGGGTATCTATGAATGGGAACCAACTCAATGGCACTTATGAGCAACAACACACCAATACTGAATTTGCACAAAAGATAATAAATGACTGAACTTGAGAAAAAAACAAACCTTAGATTTGAAACTGATATCCTTTCATGGGAGGGAGTGAGGTAGGAGTAAGGTGTTAGGGTGAGCACTATGACAAAACCCAGGATAAGCCTTGGATTTAATTTAGTGTTAGGGTTATGGTTAGGACAAGAGTTAGTGTTAAGGGTATGGGTGGGGCTAAGGCTAGAAGTAAGGCTTAGTCTCATTTTAGGGTTATATTTAGATTTATTTTTGTTGACTTTTTTTTTTCTTGAAATCTACTAATCACTTCTTCATTTGGAAGTTCTGTAATTACATTATTCCCTTTTGTACTTTATGGATGTTATTGTTGCAGACTGGTATCTCTGGTTGCTTGTTTTCAATCTTGTAGGTTGGTTTTACTTTGAATACTTCTGTATCTGGATTGAGTACTGGGTAGAATTGCCAAGTATGTTAATCTTAGGTTGTTGTCTGCTGTTTTTGGTTCTCACCCAAACAACTCCCTTTAAGACTTTTTGCAAGGTTAGTGTGCTTTTTACAATTTTTTTTTTTTTTTTTTTTTGCTTCTTTTATCTGGAACTGTCCTAATTTTGCCCTCCTATTTTGCTGGACATTTTAGTTTGCATTTTTCTCCAGAGTTTTGTATATATCATACCATTATACTCTTGCCTACATGGTTTCTGCTGAGAAATCAGAGATTAGTCTTAATAGTTCTCCTTTGTAGATAACTTTTTGTTTTTCCTGAGCAGTTCTCAGAGTTTTTTCATTGTCTTTGGATTTGAAAAGTTTAATTATAATATGTTTCAGAGATAATCTTTGGGGATCTATCCTGTTAGGAGTTCATTTAACTTCTTGAATGCGTATCTTCTCATCTTTCATATTAGGTAAACTTTCTTTCAACAACTCTTACACAATTTTCTCTTTTTTTGTTTATTTGTTTCTGCCCTAGAATTCCAATCACACAAAGTCATGCCTCTTGACAGTGACCCATTTAAATCTTATGATTTTCTTGAATTTTTTTGTTCTTTTTTTTCCCATTGTTCTCCTTCAGCAGATGAATATTGAGAGCTTTATCTTCACGTTTACTTATTCTTCCCTCCATTGATTCAATTTTACATCTTTGCCCTTTCAGTTTTCTGGCTTTCTAATTGCTGTTCTTATATGGTTTTGAATTATTTATTTATTTTTTAGTTTGTTCTTGTAGTGTTTTCCGTAATTATCCTAAAGTTTTCCCTGTATTTTCCTTGATTTAACCTGAAGTTTCTCATTTATTCTCTCAATCTGTTGAAGGCACCTAAATATAATTCTTTTAAATTCCTTATCAAGTAGTTCTGCTACAATTCCTGGTATTTTATTTTCTGACTGTATTTTAATCATTTGTTTGAGGTACTCTGTCTTGTCTCTTCATGTGAACTGAAATTTTCAGTTGTCTCTAGGATATTGTGGTGTTATTGTATTTATATTTAATTGATGATTATATGTTGGTGTATTCTCAGACACTCACCATCTGACTCTTAGTGGATGTGAAAGAGACTGGAAGTGTGAATGCAGGTCTCTGTTCACAGTTTGTGTAGCATAGTTCAGGTCTGTATCATATATCTCTACACGTGAGGGTGGTGTGCTCAGTGCCGGAGCCTAGGCAGAGCAGAGACAAAACAGTTTAGAGTTCTTCAAGCAACTAGGCTGAGTGAGGGCACAGGGAATAAGGGAGAAGTGAACCACCCTCACCGCCTATCGCCAGTGGCATCATGTGTCTCCAGGCTGCTACAATGGCTCAGCATAGCTGGGCTGCTCCAGGCCAATCAATGGTTCAGCCATTTCCTTCTTTTTCACTTCTCCTGTTCAGCTTCCATTTTCAGTCACCACTCCATCCACCTCTCTGTCTATCCTCTATAGTGCAGGGTTCCACAATTACCATCCACATAGAGTTTACGTGACCCCCCATGTCCTCGTTGTAGAGGGTCTGCTCAGAGTATCTGCCTACTCTGTCTTCTCACCTCTAACGTAAACTGATATGCTTTTGTTTCAACATCAAATTAACTCTTCTGAAAAAGATGAATCAGCTCTGTCACTATGAATACATTTATTATTACTCTGCTTGGTTACTGGACTACTTCATAATATGTTTGGAATTAGTCCTTTATTTGAGTCTTCTTTTCCAACTACTACATTTTTTCTGAGAAAAACATGCACATATTTTTGCCAACTGCAAACCCCACTTCACACCTCCATGCTATTTTCATAAGTTCACTATGCCATTCATGATATGCATAAGTGTGTTCTTTATATGAATTCCATTATTTACAAAAAAGTAAAAAATACAATATACATTCTATGAAATTAAAGTACAAGTCAAGTTTTTCTGATGAAAATTTAGTGGTCAAATTTTGATGTGGTGCCTGGTAAAATTTATATCATATTTTGAAGACACAGTACCAAAAAGAGAAAAGTTGATTATATTACATTGTCGGGAACCTGCCTTGACATAGGGATTCGGTTCACGAGGAGGAGATACCTGATGGCGGTAGATATAGCAAAAGAATACACAGAAGAATACAGAAGAAGGGGGACAATGAGGCACCAAAGCCAGGGTGGATACATCACTGGTGGGCAGGCTTGGGACTACAGGCATCGTGGCCTCTGCAGGCAGCAACTCACTGCCCTGCCATCTTTACTGCATGCCCTCCATCTTGTAATGCACTGCAATCTTTACTGCATGCCTTCCAACTCGTAATGCACTCCTGGGGAGGCCCGGGCCTCTGCTTTATTTAGGGGAGGAGCTTCACACCAAGCTGGGAGGGATTTAGGAAAGGTACAGCTAACATCAGTACTTTTCCAGACATTCAGGTAACTTTACATCATACTTCGCTGGTTCGAATCCCAGGCCAGCAACTTGGATTCTCAGGCCCAATTAACATATCTATAGCCCCTGAGCTCAGGTGGGGGAAGGTGAGAGGTAAGGACAAAAGCTTGGGCAGAGTCCCGCTGTTTCGGCTTCCTGAGCCAGGTTTGCAGGAGGACTCGAGAAGCCCAGGTGAATGGGCTGCACCTGGAAAAGGATTAGGGAGGATGGGTTTTTTGTCTATAGAACAAAGAACCGAGCAGTAGCTAAGATATTTTTAGTTAATCCTTTGGAGAAAGGCTTAACCTTGCAACCTTTAGTCTCGGCTTTAGGAAAATATCACACTTATCTGTGGATTATCAAAGGCTCCATGAATTAAATTAATCCATAATTGAATATTAAGATGAAAAACAATTTGCTATTAACTGCCAGTGGCCTCATTTGTTACACTTGGGCCTATAGGCCCTCGAACCTCTGACCTGTCTTACACGGTCCGCAATATTACATCATACAAAATATATTATTAAACTTAGATCATTTATTTTGTTTTAAGGTAAGCACTGGACAGCAAGGTGGGCAGCTCCAACTCACCAACTGCTCTCAGAAAACCTATACAGGGTTGCTATGAGTCAGAACTCGACAGCTCTTAAAAACAACAAGAAGTTAGAAAAGTTAAATTACATTTGTGACTCTCATTGTATTTCTACAGTAATTTCTGGTAATACTGAATAGAGTACTTTAAAATATATACTTGTGTTCATTTTATTAAGCATATTTACTATTTACTCCTTTTTCAGTTAGGAAAAATAGTTGGAGGATACTTTTTTTATAAACCATATATACAATGTAAAGACAATTTTTTTTTTAATTATCCAAAACTAGATAAAATATTGGAAGCACTTATTCATGTGTGCCAAGACTAAGCAGTTTGGAGTTCTTTGGAAAATAATCTACAAGAAGAGTTCCGTAATCATGCCCATTCCGAAGAAAGGTGATCCAATAGAATATAGATATTGCCAAACAATATCATTAATATGACACACAAGTAAAATTCTGCTGAAGACAGGTCAAAAACTGCTGCAGCAGGCCATCCATAGAAAACTTCCAGAATTTGAATCCAGATTCAGAAGAAAAGGGGTAATGAGGAATAGCAACATTGACGTCAGATGACAGACGACAGAGAATTTCAGACAGACATTAACCTGTGTTTCATTGTTTTTATACATAAGCATCCAACCATGTGAGTCATAACAAACTATGGATAGCTTTGAGAAGATTGGAGTTTCCAGAACACTTAATTGTGCTCTTTCAAAACATTTATATAGACTAAAAGGTAGTTCTTCTAACACAAGAAGGAGAAACCACATGGCTTAAAATCTGAAAAAAATATGTGACAGGGTTTTGTCCGTTTGCCATACTTATTCAGTCTGTGTGCTTAGTTAATAATCCAAATTGTTGTTGTTAAGTGCTATCAAGTCAGTTCCGATTTATAGCAAACCTGTATAGTGTTTCTGAGGAGCAGCTGGTGAGTTTGAACCATCGACCTTGCTATTCAAATTGACCGTATGGTCAAGAGTTAATCCTACAGCATCACTCCAGGAATCCCAGTGATCCAAGAAACTGTATTATATGAAGAAGAATGCAGCATCAGGATTACAGGAAGGCTCATTCATTAACAACCTGAGATGTTCAGTTAAGACAGTCTTGCTTGCTGAAAGCAAAGAAGTTTTGAAGTACTAACTGAAGAAAATCAAAGACTACAGCTTTCATGATGGCTTATATCTCAATGTAAAGAAAACGAAAATCCTCATAACTACATCAATAGCAACATCATGATAAATAGAGCAAACATTGATGATGTCAAGGATTTCATTACACTTGTATCCACCATCAATGTTTGTGGAAACAACAGTCAAGAAATGACTTACTGAATTGGACAAATTTGCTACAAAAAACTCCCCCATATTTTAAGTGTGAAAAAGTAAAAGTACCACTTTGAAGATCAAGGTGTTCCTGACCTAAATAAACCATGGTATATTTGTCTCCTTTTTAATTTAACTTTATATTGTGTATTAGGTGAATGTTTACAGAGCAGACCAGTTTTCCATTCAATAATTCAAAAACATTTCATTCATTGATTACAATCTCCATAATGTAAAACTACTTTCTTCCTGTTTTTATTCTTCATTCTTTCCTAACTCTTCAGAATTTTATCTTTGGGTAAATGCTGCCCTTTTGATTTCAAATGGTTGACTATTTTAAGGTAGGTGTACCTCCTTAGTGTTATGTTTTGTTGTTAAGTGCCGTTGAGTCGTTTCCGACCAATAGCAACCCTGTATAGGGTTTCCAAGGAGCAGCTGGTGAGCTTGAACTGCCAACATTGCAGTTCAAATGGCTTTGCAGCCTGGAGCATTAACCCACAGCACCATACCCTATAATCCTGTCTATTGTATGACTGAAAATTGAGTTAAGCAAGTGAGTTCATTTCCACACCTGAAGGGTGACTTATGACCATAGTTTTGGGTGTTACACCAGTCTCTATCTAACAAGTAAACCTGTTCTTTTTTATGATTTTGAGTTTTGTTCCACATTTTTCTCCCTAAATCATCTAATACGATCCCGTTCAGAGTACTTGATAGTGGTAGCCAGGCACCATTGAGTTCTTCTGGTCTTAGGGTCATGGAGATGCCTGTGTGGTCCATTAGTCCATTGGATGACTTGTTTCCATACTTGTTCCATTTTTTAAAACTCTTCTTTCCTTCAGACAGGAAGAGATCAATAGTGATGCATCTTTAATGCTCTGAAAGGAATGGCGAGGGCATTTGAACAGTAGTTAAATCTTCAATCTGGTCTATTGCTTAAAATCTCTAAATCTGCTTTTCCTAGATTAGGTACTTGCCTTCTGGAGTGTTAACAAGATACAATTGATATTTGTAAACAAAATCTTTAAGTTGATGATTTGAACTTTAATCAAAATGCCAAAATAACAGATCCTTTTATTTTTGTGGGAGAAAAAGCAAGACTTCTATAATGGTATTTACAACCCATATGAGATGTTTAAACAAATTGTTTTAGATGTTTGATGACTTCACTCTTTCTCTCCAAGGGAAATAAAATAATTCTATAGTGTCTGGAGTCGGTAGCTTTAAGAAACCTGATATTATTTAGAAATAGATTATGGAACTGGAAAAAGTTTGAAGGACATGATATATATCTGATCTCTATTTAAAATGGAAATTTTAAAAGCTGTTAATATGGCATCTAACAATTTGATATAGTTAAAAACATGTATCAAATTAAATTACTAAGAAGATAAGACTGCAAATCAGAAAAAAAGAAAAAATAAGGTTTTCTTTTCACCAGTGAAAGAATGTTGAGAATTTCTTGTTCCACTTATTTTTTAGTGGTGTAAAATTTATGTAAAAGCATACGTAGATAGGAATATATTGACTCGCATGTTCAAGTCCATTGCTAATTTTACTTTCCTATCCCAAAATATTAAAAGAATGAGCTCACAGATGCTTTGAAATTTTCTATGATTACAGAGAAAAGTCTCCGATGTGACTCGGGCATTGGCATTAACTGAACTGGTTGGCATTAGTGTTCGTAACAGGTGGCGTAGTAGACACTGAAACTGCCAAGGCAGAGCTGCTTCAGATGTTATCATTTCAAGCTTTTCTCAGGAAGTATAATTCTGGTAATTAAGGGCAAGATTTTTTTTTTTTTTAGTGGAAGTAAGTAAATATGAGAATATTTATTGTTATTGTGAATAATTTAGTAGTTATGGAAAATATTCAACCTATCATATTAGAAATAATATTGGGGACAATAATATTTGTTGTTGTTGTTGTTAAGTGCCGTTGAGTCGATTCCGACCCATAGTGACCCTTTGTAGAGTTTCCGAGGAGCAGCTGGTGAGTGTGAACCACTGACCTCGCAGTTCAAATGAATTTGCAGTCTGACGCATTAATATGTTGCCGTCGAGTCGGTTCTGACGCATAGCGACCCTGAACAGGGTTTACGAGGCTGTAAATCTTTACGGGAGTAGAAAGCCTCATCTTTCTCCCGCGGAACGTTCGAACCGCTGACCTTAAGGTTCGCAGCCCGATTCGTAACCACTACGCTACTAGGCAATTTACAATTTCCTACAAAAAGTGTGAATCTAACATGCTGAAAGAATAAAACACAGCATATATTAGCAAAGTCTCTCGTTAACTTTCTTATTGTGGACCTGGTTTTAAGAAGTGTTGCACCATTCCTACAATATCCAATCTATTGTAGTCGTATTAATCTAAACCTTTAGTATTAAAAGGATCTAGACAAATGTCTTCTACAATACAATGTAATTTTTGAGATTTTCTTGGAGAACATAACACTTACATTTGAATGTTATGCTGTTGTTAAGTGTCATCGAGTTGATTCTAACTCATAGCAACCCTGTATTCCAATTTATAGCAACCGTATAGGATTTCTGAGGGGTCACTGGTGAGTTTGAGCCACCAATATTGTGGTTACAGTGCCACATCAGGACTCCCATCAGTCATTGTTACGTATTTGTTAAATGCTATCAAGTCAGTTACAACTCATAAAGACCCTTATAGCATTTCCAAGAAGTGGCTGGTGGGTTTGAACTGCTGACCTTTGGTTAGCAGGCCAGTGCTTATCCTACAGCACCATCCCAGGACTCATACATCTAAATGCATCTTATTAAATCTTATTATTTAACACATATTTGCATTCAAATTTTAAAAAGAAGTGAAATTTCTCTGTTAATATTAGTATGATTAAAAACAATATTGATAGCTCAGGAAAAAACACATATTCAATGTATCTTTATTGTTGAAGAAAGTAGATAAGCACTGTATTCATGAAAAAGTTAGAGCCTTGAATTCAGTTAATTTCTGACTTCTACAATTCGTTTTGGACAGTGAATAAGGCAGATCGTAGAGGAATTGATGCCTTTGAGTTGTGGTGTTGGAGGAGAATACTGAAAGTGCCATGGACTGCCAAAAGAACCAATAGATCTGTTTTGGAAGAATTGCAGCCAGAGTGCTCCTTGGAGGCCAAGATGGCTAAACTTCGTCTCTCATACTTTGGACATATTGTCCGGAGGAAACAGTCGCTGGAGAAGGATGTCATGTTGGGTAAGGTGGAGGTCAGAGAAAAAGAGGAAGACCCCTAACAAGATGGATTGGCCAGGTGGCATCATTGATGGACTCAAGTGTGGCAGCGGTAGTGAGGTTGGCCCAGGATCGGACATTGTTTCGTTCTGCTGTGCATGGGGTCACTATGAGTCGGTTCCTACTTGACAACAACAAGAACAACAATTCATTTATATCTATACTTTATCTGAATAAAAAGACAAATAGTGTCTACATCATAAATTATAATACAAATGAAATTATATAACATATGTATAACACGTATGTAAATTCATCAGTCATTCAGAATAAACTCAGTTTTGTTGTGGTAACAAACATTCTAAAAATCTTAGTGGTTTATAACCACAATATAAAATTCCTTACTTATACAAATATCCTCATTAGTTGAGGGGTTTTCTCCACATCTCTGTGTTCCAATGTCCAGAATTTCTATTCAGTAATGTCCATCTCAAAAGCACATCATTATGTCATTACTCTTGCAAGACTCCTCCTTCTTTTTCTGAACCACCGCTGGGTATTATGTTGTGGATTAATGCCTGCAAGGTTGGTGTGAACTGCAAGGTTCACAATTCAAGCTCACCAGCTGCTCCTTGGAAAGCCTATAAAGGGTCACTGTGCGTCAGAACTGACTCAGTGGCACTTAACAACAACAACATCATCACTGAAATTATTACTATACCAACCTACATGTGCATAGAATTTAGAAAGCCATCATTTTTCTGGCTAAGATAGCATACACATACACATGCACACACATATATGAGGGGCTTCAAAGAGTTCAGGGGAAATAGAACTAAAAGATGATAGAATTTTTCCACAACCTTTCTGAAGTTTCCTCAGACACATAAATACACTAGGAGCTCATTTAACCACCCTACAGTTAAAGAGCTCACTCTCGGTTTCTCTCTGTAAAAATTACAGACCAGTTAGTGCTCCTGGTAACTTCTCACTGATCCCAGGATAAACACTGGATGGACCATGCTTCCTGCTATTACCAGTTGGGTTATGTTCTAATCAGGAAATAACTGTGCCTCTGAAACATTTCTATATTAGCTACTTATTTGGATTACTAAATATTATTAGATAAATGCACAAAAACAGAGTAACCTTTTCTATGAAAACTAAGGTGAATTTATTGCCAAGTACTAAAGGCAATCCACAAAAAATTAATGAAATTAGATTTCATTGAGGTTGTAGTAAATAATCTTTTTTTAAACTATAAAAATCTAGAAAAAATATGCTCACAAGTTTGACAAATATCTCTTTTCATTCTATTTGAAATAAAATGAAATTGTTACTGTACCTAAGTAATATACTATAGGTGTGGTGTGGTGGTGGTGTGTTGTCAATTGGCTGCAACTCATAGCTTTCTGAAGCTGTAAACTTTTACTGGAAGAGAAAACACCGTTTTTCATCTGCAGAGTAACTAGATTTGATCTGCTGGTCTTGTTGTTAGAGCAGGCCAGTTCACAAGCCACTGTGAAGCTTCCAGGGTTTCTTATGGGTGTGATGCTGGCTTTATAGGTGTGCGGGGGTGGGGGGGTTGTGTGCTAGAGTCCATTGCGACTCACAGTGAACTTGTATGGGGTTTCTGAGACCAAATTTTTATGGGAGCAGAAAGCCTCATCTTTCTCCTACAGAGCAACTGGTAGATTCAAACTACTGACCCTGTTGTTAGCAGCCCAGTTCGTAATCCACTATGCTACCAGGACTCAGTTGTTGTTGTTGTTGTTAAGTGCCATC
>NW_006408523.1:20777127-20782010 GCF_000296735.1 Chrysochloris asiatica | reverse complement strand
ATCTTCCCCATTCATCTGAGGTGACTGAAAATACAAGGGTTCGTGTGATTTGCAGTTTAGTCTTCAAGGTGACATCTTTGTTTTTTAATACTTTAAAGAGGTCTTTTTCAGCAGATTTGCCTAATGCCACACAAGTGAACACTTGTCTGTCAGCTTGTCATGATGTGGTAGCCTGTGTGTTGCTGTGATGCTGGAAGCGATGCCACCAGTATTTTAAATATCAGCAGGGTCACTCATGGTGGACAGGTTTCAGCAGAGCTTCCAGACTCAGACTAGGAAGAAGAAGAGGGAGAACATTTCTGGATGGTTAGCCACGGAAACCCTTATGAACAGCAGTGGAGCCTTGTCAGATATAGTGCTAGATGATGGAAGTTGGAGGGCACTCAGAACAGATTGGGGAGGAACTGCCTTCTCAATGTAGACTTGACCTTGATGATGTGAATGGAGTGAAGCTTTCTGGATGTTCATTTGCTGACAGAACACAACTCAAAATGGGAAGAAATAGCTGCAAACATCCATTAATAGTTGATAAATGGAATGCATGAAGTATGAATCTAGGAAAATTGGAATTCAATTAAAATAAAATGTATAAAAATTGACAACACTTTCTACTCAGCTGCATTTCATAATTCTTTGCAATGGCCAAACAGAACTCAGACACTGCCTTCACAGTTCCTGGTTTTATTATGTAAGTTAACAGGTTACGATGCAGGATCAGAAAGTGCTCAGGCCACAGATATTCTAGCCACAAGACAGCGTCTCCTCAGCTATCCCCACAGGCAGGCCTCTCTCTCTCTCTCTGCCTGATCAAGGTAACAAAACTATTGTAGGACTGCTGGTAAATTCCCATAGGACACATCACCCCACCATAAGCTTCATGGCACTCAGCTGTAGCTCTATGGGTAACAAACCTAGCTCCCCCGATTAAGTGCCTGGAAGCATCCCATGCTGCACACACGTCTCAAGGCCAAAGTCAATTAGCTTTCCCACGAGCTAGGAAGCCCACTACTCTGCCTCATGCTCTGCTTCTTGTTCTTGTTTTTGTTTTCACTGCTGCTCTGCCATTCCTCCATCGTCACAGCCTTCTTTCCCTGGGACAAGGGGACAAGGAGGTTCAATGGACAGGGATCTCAGAGTCCAAAGGACACACTATTTTCCTGGTTTTTCTTCCTTGATTGCAGTGAGATCCTCCATTCCTGCTTCTGAGGTAGCTCATTTTATACCCAGGCTAGAGTTGCAAATTCTTACAATTGCAGTTAATTCTGTTAGCATCCATAGCTGAGTCAATTGGTGTCTTTTTCTACCTTCTCTTACCAAGGCCCATCAGGAAAAGAGTCATTTGGTGGCATATAAATTATTTACTATACCATCAAATCGAACATATGAAGATCAATATCCTACACTGTAGTGAGTAGAAATGAACTGGTATTGGCCATTTTAAATCAGTAAATCATATGGTTTGCTATGCCAGGAACAACAAATTGAAGAGAAATGGTCTCACGTTCACTGTCAAAAAACAGCATTTCAAAAAAACAAAAACAAAAACATCCAAACCTGTCTTGAAGTGCAATACTCTCTGTGATAGGAAAACATTCATACTCTACAAGAAATACCTCTTAATACCACTATTATTCAAATTTACCCACAAACCACTAAAACCAGTGATGATTAAATTGAATTCTATCAATTTCTCCAGACTGAATTTGATGAAAAATGCAATCAAGGTGCATTGATAATTACTTGTGATTACAATGTGAAAGTTAGAAACTAAGAGAAAGTATCAGTAGTTGGAAAGTATGGTGTTGATGATAGAAATAATGCTGAAGATCACATAATTGAATTTTGCAAGAATTCACAGGAATCAAATTGACAACATCTGTGGATAAAGTTAATGGAGACGCTGAATATTATCAGCTAAAACAAAGCCAGAAACCAATTGTGGAACAGACCATCAATTGCTCAGATGCAAGTTTAGGCTGGAACTGAACAAAATTAAAACAACTCCAGGAGACCGAAAATATGACCTTGAATGCATCCCACTTAAATTTAGAACTCCTGATGTGACATTGTAGGATCAGCACTGGACGGTGAATCACAAGGTCCTCAGAAATCCTATACATGGTTATTGCTCCTCAGAAATCCTACACATGGCTACTGAGTCAGAACCAACTCAATGGTACTGAACGACAACAAATTTAGAAAGTATCTCAAGAACAGATTTGATGCATTAAACATTAATGGCCAAAGACCAGAAAATGTATGGTATGACATCAAGAACATCATGCAGGAAGAAAACAAAAGATAATTAAAAGACAAGAAAGAAGAAATACTAAAATGGATTTCAAAAGAGAATCTGAAATGTGTTCTTGAGTGTAGAAAAGCTAGAGCAAGTAAAAGAAATGATGAAGCAAAAGAACTTAACAGAAAACTTCAATGAGCTGCTTGAGAAGACAAAGTGAAGGATTATAATGAAATGTACAAAGATCTAGAGTTAGAAAGCCACAAGAGAAGAACACGTTCAGAATATCTCAAGCTCAAAGAAGCAAAGAAAAAAATTCAAGCCTGTACGATTCCTGTGTATTTTTGAAAATTTCAATTATTGAATTTTTCAATATTTTTCAAATATTGAATGTTAAGGAAAACATTGAAAGAAGATGGAAGCAAGACACAGTCCTGTACCAAAAAGAATTTATCAGTATCAGCCATTCCAAAAGGAAGCCTATGATCAAGAACCAATGGCGTTCAAGGAAGAAGTTCAAGCTGCACTGAATGCAGTGCTGAAAAGCAAGCCTCCAAGAACTGATAGAATTTCTATTGCAACGTTTCAGTAAACTGATGCATCACAGGAAGTTGTGTGATGTCTATGCCATGAAATTTGGAAGACAGGTACCCGCCAATCTATTGGAAGAGATCCATATTTGTGCCCATTCCAAAGAAATATGGTCCAACAGAATGTGGAAATCAATGAATAATGTCATTAATAGCATTGTTGTTGTTAAGTGCCGTAGAGACTCTGTAGAGTCTTTCTGAGGAATAATTGGAGAGATTGAACCATCAACCTTGCGGTTCAAACTGACCTTGTGGTCCAGTGCATTTGCCTGCTGTGCCTCACCAGGACTCCATTAATAGCATTTGTTGTTATTGTTGTTGTTAAGTGCTGTCGAGTTGATTCTGACCCATAGCGACCCTAAATAGGGTTTCTGAGGAGCAGCTGGTGAGGTTGAACCGCTGATCCTGCAGCTCAAACCAACTTTGCAGCCAGCACATTAACCCACAGCACCACACCAGGACTCCATTAATAGTATACACAAGTAAAATTCTACTGAAGATAATTCAAAAATGATTACAGCAGTACATAAGGAGATGCTAGAATTTCACGGTGGCTTCTAAAAAGGATGTGAAACAAGAGGATGTGGCTAAAAGAGAATACTAGAAAATGTTTACCTGTACTTTAGTGATTATGTAAAGCCATTAGACTATGTGGATCATAACAAATGGCAGATAACATTGAAAAGAATGAGTATTCCAGAACACAAAGTGCTCATGAGGAACCTGTACATAGACCAAGAGGCAGTTATTAAAACAAAATATGGAAAATTGAATGATTTAAAATCAGGAAAGGCATGTGGCAGGGTTGTATCCTTTCACCAAATTTATTCCCTCTGTATGCTTGAGTAAAAAATCCAAGAAGCTGGATTATATAAATGAGACAGTGGTATCAGGATTGGAGGAAGACTCATTACAACCTGTGACATGCAGGTAGTACAACCTTGCTTCCTGTAAGCGAATAGGAGTTAAAATATTTACTGATGACAATCAAAGACAGCAGTCTTCAGGATGAATTGTGCTTCACTGTGGGAACAAAAAAATAGAATTCACAACTGGGTCAATAAACAGCATCATGATAAATGGATAGAAGATGGAAGCACTCAAAGACTTTATTTTGTTTGGATTTGTAATCAACACTGATGGAAGCAGCAGCAGTCAAGCAGTAGCCAAGAAATGAAATGCTGTATGGCAGTAGGTAAATCTGCTGCAAAAGACTTCTTTGAAGAGCAAAGATGTCAGTTTGAGTCCTAAAGTGTGCCTGACCCAAGCCATGGTATTTTCAATCACCTCATATGCACCTGGAAGTTGGACAATGAATACGGACAACCTTAGAAGAGTTGATGCATATGAATTATGGTGTTGGAAAACAATATTGAAAGTACCATGGATTGCCAGAAGAACAAACAAATCTGTATTTAATGGAGCACAGTTGGAAGGCTCCTTAGAAGTCAGAATGCTGAGACTTCAGCTCTCATTCCTGAAGACATTATGCTTAGTAAACCGGAGGATTACTGAAAAAGAGGAAGACTCTCAAAGAGATGGATTGACACAGTGACAACAACAATAACACAACAATTGTGAGAATGGCGTTGTATGGGTCAATGTTTTGTTCTGTTGTGCATAGGGTCTCTATGAGTCAGACCTGGCTCAAAGGCCCCTGACAACAATAACACATGTCTTTTGATATCTTGACTACTGCTTCCTTGAGTATTGATTGTGGACCCAAGTAAAATGAAATACTGGACAACTTCAATTTTCTCTGTTTTTCATGATGTTGTTTATTTGTCCAGTTGTGAGGATTTTTGCTTTCTGTATGCTAAGAAGCAATCCATACTGAAGACTGTGTTATTTGATGTTCATCAGTTAAGTGCTTGCAGTTCTCTTCACATTCAGGAAGTAAGGTTGTATCATATGCTTATTGTGGGCAGCTAATAAGTCTTCCTGCAGTCTTGATGTACATTCTTCTTCATATAGAAAGCTTAGACACACATCTCTCCTGACTTTAAACCTTAAAATACTTAGGCCTTTCATTATTACTATTGGTAATTGTTGTT
>NW_006408523.1:20770721-20777027 GCF_000296735.1 Chrysochloris asiatica | reverse complement strand
CACTACGCTACCAGAGCACCTTTTAGTTTATTAAAAAGAGCAGCACGAGCCGTTCAGTGGGAGAAAGATGAGGTGCTCTGCTCCCTCAAAGATTTACAGCCTAGGAAATCCTTTAAAGAGTCCAGTGCTTAACATATGTTTTCTATAGTTTTTTTAAAAACATAATTTATAACAATCTCAGAGAAATCTAATTTGATTACATTTTGGGGGGAACTTCCTTTAGTACTTGTCAATAACATCGCTATGAGTCAGACCAAGTCCATGGTACTTACAAACAACAACCTTGAGCTACACTCAATAAATAATCTTGGTGGCTCTGTGCAAAATATTGTGGTGGTGGCGGTGTGCTGTGGAGTCCGTTTCAACTTAGCATCCATGCATAGGGTTTCCAAGGCTGGAAATCTTTATGGTAGCAGAAAACATCATCTTTTTCCCGTAGAACGACTGATAGTTTCGAACTGCTAACCTTGAGATTAGCAGCCTGACTTATAACCACTATGCTACTAGAGCTCCATCGTGCAAAATATTGGTGGAGATAAAATTTTAGAACTAGTGAAAGATGGTGTGTTGTCTTTAAAGAGCAGTCAATTTGTTTCTGACCCATAACAACCCTGTATAGGGTTTCCAAAGCTGCAAATCTTTGTGGGGACAAAAAGTCTCATCTTTCTCCCACAGAGCAATTGGTGGGCTCCAACTGCCAGCCCAGGAGTCCTGGTGTGGTGGTGTACAATAAACGCTGGACCGCAAGTTCTGTTGACTGGCAAGATTTAGCTGTTCACACTTACCAGCTGCTCCTCGGAAACCCTATACAAGGTCACTATGAGTCAGAACCAACTTGATGGCAATTAACAACTGTAAACCGCATGCTTTGCAGTCCAGTGACTATTATACTTCATAGTTTTCATATAGAGTGTAAATCACATAGGAAAACAACAATCTGATATTGATGATATTTTAACAAAACCCTGACCCAGAAGAACGCAAAGAACTATTATCAGCAGATTAAAAGATCTCAAAAAAAAAAAAAAAAAAAAACACATCAGTAAAAAAAAAAAAAAAAAAAAGATGATTATTCAGAAAACAAAAAATCAACAATTCACCTACATTAATGGTTACTTAGAAAATAAATAAATGGGTGAGGGAAAAAAATACATGTAAGTAATGAAATTTTATTGTGACAGATACAGATTCATATCTAAAGAGAAAGAGTATTCTATTCAAAAGGAAAACATGCTGCTGTAGTTTAAAAAAAGCTAAAATTAAAATATTGAGAGGTACCTCTGTGACAATAATTTGTTTCAATAATTTTAATAAATTAATGCATGTTCACATACCTCAAGTTGCAAAATGTTGAGTGCATAAAATGTGCTTTTAAAACTTGAGGTGCAGAGTAAAACATCTATCTCAATTCCTAGATCATCATCAGAATGTACAAGCTTCCTGCATCTTTTCATTTATATTTCCCTGGCATCACTGATTCCTTACTTGTCATTTTCGATCTTCTTTGTAGACTCTTACTTTAACATGTTTTATAGGTCTCTGGATGGTATACATTGTTTTAAAATATATGTAGTATTGTTTTGTGAGTATATGTCATTTTAATTTATATGAATAGTGTGTCATACATTTTATTCTATCACATTTTTTTTCAGTCAAAATGGTTATTTTAATCCGTCAGTGCTGTTTTCTGTCTTCTCCATTAATCAAATAAACTTATTCATTCTTCTAGGAATAAACATATAAGATGCTTCCAACTAGCTGCTGCTAGTACATATCCGCTCATGGATAGGTATAATCCTCCAAGGATTTTCTGGATCAAAATGTATAATTAGATTTGAGTATTTTTATATTTTGCTCTAGAATATTCATGCTATACTATACTTCCCTAATATTCCTAATCACAATATCTTACGACATTCCTAAGCACAGGACAACTATCATTTTCACATTTTCTAATTTTTGCCATTCTCATTATTCATTAAAGATGGTACATGTTTATTTGAATTTTTTATTTAGATCTTCATTTACTTATTAGTCAGATTTTCCTATCAGTGAGTGTCTTTTTTTTTTAGATCATTTAATCCTTTTCCTTTTATTGTTGATTTGTAATAGTTTTTGGCACAAGTGAGAAATAGCACCAAGTATCTAATTATCTAATCCCTGACTTTCAGCTACCTGTCAGTTTGCTTATGATGTCTTCCAGTAAGTGGATATTCTTAATTTTTATTCAATCATATCAATTTATTATTTCAACTTGGAGGTTTTGCTTTTGGAATCATTTTCAAGAAGTCATTCTCCAATCAAAGTCACAAAGAGTCTGGGTTTTCTTCTATTAACTTTGTTGTTTGACTTTTTATACTAATGATATTAATCTATGAGAAGCACAAATTAATATTTAATTTGACGTTTCAGGTATGAATACCAAGAGAATTCTTTTTCATTTTCCTGCATGCCTAGTTAGCAATTCTTTCTTTCCCAAAGAAGTTTAATACTATCTTTATCACATATCAATTTCTAGTAAAACTTATATCTGTCTCTGAGCTCTCTTTGTCAATCATTGTGAAATACTTTCTGTATCATACTTTGTATTACTGTAACTTTGCAACATATTTAAGTATGTGGTGAAATGAGTTCCTTACTTTTGTTCTTATATTTAAATTTTTTTATTTATATAATTTTGGGATTTATTCTCCCATATAAGTAGTATAACAAGTTGCTTAATGTCTTAAAAATAGACTGTGAGGGAGTAGGCAACAAGATGGCAGACTAGGCAGAAAGGCTGTATGAACCTTCAACAAAGATACAGAAAACCAAATGACACAGATTCAGATGATAGTCCTGGAACTCTGAGCTTCTGATGAAGGAAGAGGGAAGTGGATTGAATTCTTACTAGCAAACAGAATTGAGCAGATGTGGTAAAAAATAGGAGTCACTAGGGACCTGTGTCCAGTGCCACCTCTGGTCAGCCATTTTGAGCTTTTGTGAGTATCTTCTGTTGGTGTTACAGAAACATACCTGGCCCACAGACATAAATGTGGGATTTTTTTTTTTTTTCTTGTTTCCCTCGCTCCCTTGGCAACCAGAGGCAAGGCCAGTCCCCACCCACAGACACCGAGAGGAAATCTGCCCCTGCCCCAGTGGTCAGAGTTGCATGGAGGTGAGCCCCACACTTGTGATACCCATTAAAGGAGGGGGAACCTATCTGCATTAACTCCTTTCAGGAGGGCACTGCTCCAAATCTGCAGAGCTGGCCCTGGCCAGACCTGGACTAGCCCTCACTGGGAGAAAGAAATGAACAGACATGTGTGGGGCGGGGAAAAGACTGCTGATATTCCCAGCCAATCAGGCTCAGTGTGGCTATCTTGAGCTTTTAGGGGCGACTTTGAAGGCAACTGCTGCTGCTTCCTTCTTTTCTCACCTTTTTTTTTTTTTTTTTTAACTACCCGCTGATCTCTTTCTGTTTTACTCATTCCCTTCCCTAATTGCATTTAGTTCTCTTTCTTTTTATTTTCTCTCTTTTATTTTTCACATTTATCTAATTTTATTTTCCTCTTTTCTTTCCTTGGTATTTGTATTCTTTTTCTAGCTGTTGCCTGGTTATTTTCCTTACTGTTTTCCTTTGTGTGCTGTTGTTTGCTGGTTTATTTGTTTTCCTTCACTCTAACATATGTGTTTTCACTTCTTGACTCACCAGAAAAGAGACAGTAACCACATCCATACAACCTAAACACAACCATTCTTTCTACAGTCACACGCAATGGGCAAGAACCAAGACCAGCTGCTATATACTGGATTAACAACAATACCCAACAACAGCTGAATATGTCTTGAACTAAACTGCATAAATAGAAAATAGAGAAGAGTACACACACTTGTCTCTTGATCACAACCCCCAAGAGGTAGTTGGTGAGTGCCTAAGAATACATAAACATACAATCATCAACTTAATACAAATACAACACCACCACAATGTCTTGAAAACAGCAGATAATTCTGTTCACACAAAGAAGCACAACAGAGTAGCTCAAACAAGTTACCAAGAGGCAGAACCAGATAAAAATTTTGAGAATAAAAAAGACATTTGGAAAAAAAAAAAAAAGGCATTTGAATTACATGAAAAATAATTCAAGAGAATGATATTTAGGTACCTTCACATAATTGAAAGTATGTGGTGAAATACGGAAGAATTCAAGAAAGCACTACAGGAGTAGTCAAGCAAAACAGACAAACAACTGGAGACAATGCAAAACCTACAAAAAGATATCCAGAAGATTAATACGAAGATTTCAGAAGTAGACAATATACTGAAAGGGCAAAATTGTAAATTTGAATTACTGGAAGCCTGAATTAATGAACTTGAAAATAAATCTTTCAAAACTAGTAAGTTAGAAGAACAATAAGAAAAAAGAGCAAATAAATCTGAAGAAACCTAAAATTCATGTGGGACAACAGGAAGAGGTATAACTTTTGGGTGATCAGAATTCCAGAACAGGAAGAGACAAAGAGAACAGAGATGATAGTCAGAAATCTTTCTAAAGGAAAATTTCCTGACACTATGAAAGATGAGAATATAGGAATCCAAAAAGCATGGATTTCTCAGCAGAAACAATGTAAACAAGAAGACAATGAGAAAACATATACAAAACTCTGAAAGAAAAAAACAAAACTCCTTGGCCTTTCTTTCAGTCATTGCCAACCAAAAGTCATATTCTCAGCAAAACTGATAATCAAATACAATGGTGAAATTAGAACACTTCCAGATACACAGAAATTAAGGAAACTTGTAATAAGCAGGCCAACTTTACAAAAGAAAGGTTAAAGGGAGTCCATTAGAGTGAGAACCAACAACAGCAGACAACAAAAGGATGACATACATGGTAACACCACCCAGAATTCAGTACAGAAATAGACGTGTCCAAAGTAAAACAACATACAACACTGAAGATAGGCAACCAGATAGAGCAATGAAGAAAACTACAAAGCAAAAATAGGGAAAAGTTTAGTGACAGAACATTATCTTGAAATCTACTTCAGGAAGTCAAGTAAACTGGTATGAAGTCAATAAATTACAGGGTACCTCAAAACAAATTAATACACCTTCACATCAAATCAAGAAAACCATGATGATTTCATAAGCCTTAAAGCAACAGAAATGAGAAGACAATGTACAAATGAAATGAACTCAGGACGGAAAAATATGTGGACCAAAGGAACCAGTAGCACCACAAAAACAAAACAACCACACAGAAAAATGACAACAATCAATTCACACCTAACAACAACTACACAGAATCTAAATGGAATAAATACACCGATCAAGAGATAGATAGTAGCAGAATAGACAAGTAAACAAGATCCTTTAATGTACTGTCTACAAGAGACAATACTTTATACACAAAGATAAAAGCAGAATAAAAATCAAAGGATGGAAAAAAATATATAAATCTAACAACACTCAAAAATGAATTTTGTTGTTGTTGTTAGGTGCCCTTGAGTCATTACTGACATATCAACTCTATGCTCAACAGAATGAAACACTGCCCGATCCTGGGTCAACCTCACTATTGTTGCCACAGTTGAGCCCATTGATGCTGCCACTTGGCCAATCCATCTCGCTGGTAGTCTTCCTCTTTTTCTCTGACCCTCCACCCTACCAAACATGATATCCTTCTCCAGTGACTGGTCCCTCCTGGCAATATGTCCCAAGTATGAGAGATGAAGTTTGGCCATTTTGGCCTCCAAGGAGCACTCTGGCTGCACTTCTTCTAACACAGATCTGTTGGTTCTTTTGGCAGCCCATGGAACTTTCAATAGTCTCCTCTAACACTATAACTCTAAAGCATCAATTTTTCTACAGTCTTCCTTATTCACTGTCCACTTTCACATTCATATGAAGTTATTGAAAATACCAAGGCTTGGGTCAGGTGCACCATAGTCATCAAGCTGACATCTTTGCTCTTCAACACTTTAAAAAAGGTCTTGTGCAACAGATTTGCCTAATGCATTACGTCGTCTGATCTCTTGACTGCTGCTTCCATGAGTGTCGATAGTTGATCCAAGAAGAATGAAGTCCTTGGCAACATCAACCTTTTCTCTGTTGATAAGAATGTTGTTTATTGGTTCAGTGGTGAGGATTTTTGTTTCCTTTACACTGAGGTGCAATCCAGACCGAAGACTGTGCTCTTTGATCTTCATCAGTAAATATTTTAAGTCCTTTTCACTTTCAGTAAGCAAGGTTGTATCATCTGCATATTGCAGGTTGTTAATGAGTCTTTCTCCAATCCTGATGACACGTTTTTCTTCATA
>NW_006408523.1:20761568-20763013 GCF_000296735.1 Chrysochloris asiatica | reverse complement strand
ATGAAATACATTTTTCCATTTTTTAATAGTTTCTATGATTGTTATCAATCTAGTATAGTAGCTAACACCTTTGTATTGAATACTTGTGCTAGGAATCCTAAGTACTTCCTCATGTTATCTTCTTCCTCACAACCATTATGACTTGAACACAGATTCTCATGATCCTATTTAGTTGCTTTCAGAATCTTCATATGGCCTGGTGCCTTTGCTCTAAAGGACTACTACTTAGGTTTCCTGGAGAAGAAAAAACAAACTATTTTCCTCTGTTGAAGCCTTCAGGATTCTCCTTAGTTTTCAAACTGAAGCCTAAAAGGTTATGCTACTGACATTATCCACGGTGATCTTATCTCCTGGTTCATTTATATACAATTTTATCCTTAAATCATACATGATGATTTGTGGTTCTCCAAATTATTACTTTTCATCCATTTTTAACATTATATACACAGTTACCTGTAGCTAAAAGAAATCTTATCCTTACCATCTTTCAAGTCTTCACACCTAAAATAAATTTTCTGTTACGACTTGCCTGTGTTCTGTGCCTCTTAATCATGACCCCATACTTCTTTTAATTCTTTTTTTTTTTTTTGTCTTTTTTGCTCTCTGTTCCACAAGGTTACAAACTATTTGATGGTGAGACTGTAGCTTTATCATTGAATTTAGTAAAAGACTACGTGCCTACTATTAAATTACTGAATAAATTACGAATTAAAGAAAGAACCTTGGGATCTCTTTTCTGCTTCCAAATAATTTACAGGCTGGGAAACTGTATACGGGGTCGCTATGAATCAGAACCTACTGAATCATAGTGAGGTGAGCTGTTGAATTTATCTACTGAGTTACAAGGTATATTATGCTTAGTAACAGGCATTAGGGAAAGGACGGTGAAGAAAACATAATCCCTGTTTTCATAGAAGTTGCAATCTATTGAGAGAGGACACTTACCAATAATTATGTAGTCAATCATGTTTTGATAAGTGCTCTGAAAAATTAAGCAGGATAAGATAATAGAGAATGATGAGACGCTGTTTTGGTAGAAGAGTCAAGAAAAGACTCTCTGATAATAGGAGATTTGATGAGAGGTTTGAATGAAATAAGACTTGAGCCCTGTGATTATCTGTGGCAAGAGCTTTCAGACAGAGGACAGCGCCAAGTGCAAAGGCCTAATGATTTCCTGAAGGCAGTACAGAGTTTGATTTCTTCATGGCTGTTTCTATGAGTGCTGATGGTGATTCCAAACAAAATGAAGTTCTGACATTAATAATTTCTCCATTTAAATAGATGTTGGTTATTTGCCCAGTGTAAATTGCTTTGGGCAGTATTGACATTTTCACAATGTTAAGTCTTCCTATCCAGTAGCATGGTACATTCTTCCATTTTTATAGATCTCTTTTGAGTTCTTGTAGTAGTGTTTTGTAATTTTCTTTGTATAGGTCCTTTGTTTC
>NW_006408523.1:20740792-20758088 GCF_000296735.1 Chrysochloris asiatica | reverse complement strand
AACATTGTTTCGTTCTGCTGTGCATGGAGTCGCTATGAGTCGGTTCTGACTCGATGGCACCTGACAACAACAACAATGAGTCTTCCTCCAATCCTGATGCCACATTTGTCTTCATATAATCCAGCTTCTCCGATTATTTGTTCAGTGTACAGATTGAATAAATATGGTGAAAAAATACAAGCCTGGTGCACACCTTTCCTAATTTTGAAAACATTCAGCATTCATTTGTTCTATTCAAACACATGCTTCTTGGTCTATGTACAGGTTCTTCATGAGCAAAATTAAGTGTTGCAGAATACTCATTCGCCACAATATTGTCCATAGTTTGTCATGATCCACACAGTCTAAAGCCTTTGTATAGTCAATCAAGCACCAGCAAACATCTTTCTGGTATTCTCTGCTTTCAACTAGGAGCCATCTGGCATCAGTAATGACATCCCTCCTTTCACATCCTCTTCTGAATCCAGCTTGAATCTCTGGACATTATCTGGCAATGTACGGTTTCAGCCATTTTTGTATCATCTTCCACAAAATTTTACTTGTCTGTGATATTAATGATATCACCCAATGATTTCCGCATTCTGTTGGATCATCTGTCTTTGGAATGGGCACAAATATGGATCACTTCCATGGAGTTGTCTTCCAAATTTCCTGGCATAGATGAATTAGTGCCATCATTTCTACAACAGTTTGTTGAAATATTTCAATTTATATTCTATTAATTCCCAGCACCATGTTCTTTGCCAATGTCTTCAATGCACCTTGGACTTCTTCCTTTAGTAGTTATTGATCATATGCTATGTCTTGAAATGACTGATCACTGGCCACTTCTTTTTGATAGAGTGACTCAGTGTATTCCTTCTTTCTGCTTTTGATGTTTTTTGCAATAAATCAGTGACTGGTTGGTAGTTATATGCTGTAGTGTTTGTTCCAAATCATAGTGACCCTGAATAAAATTTCCCAGGATTTAAATTTTTATGGGAGCAGAAAGCCTCATTGTCTCCTGCGAGTGTCTGGGGGATTAGAACTGTTGACCTTGCAATAAACAGCCCAATATATAACTCACTATGCCACCAAGGCTCCTTTAGATATAACTGATTAGAGTATTTTTATTTAAATAAGTTATCAATTATGCTATTAATGGTATATGTTATTCTAGACAACCAAAGCTTTCTAAATTATTTCAAGGCAATAATATAAAATATTATATATTTTATATATTTGTATATATTTCATTCAACTGTAGTAAAGAAAGTTTATGAGAAGACATGAGGCATATTGAATCTAGTACATCAACTGAAAAAGACTTAATTCTATTAAAATAAATAAAAGCTCAGATCATTGAGAATAAGGGGCATTTTATATCTGGCTTCTTTATTTAACAGGACAAATTGTATTTCCCATTAAAGTTGTATCTGCATGAATTGAAACAAATGATTGTCCCGCCAAGTTATGTTTAACTACTCACATTATGTTGAGACTTACATCACAATCATAATCTTCCTTTTTCCTTCAGTATTTTATTTTGTGTTTTCAATGTGATATAGTTTTACATTTCCTGTCTGTCTTTAAATTAATTGCATCATATGTCTAAGATTTTGTATTTACTATTTTATAGAATAAAAAACATATTTTTAAATACTAGTATTTTAGACTTTCACAAGCCTTTTGGCTCATATCCATATTATTGACCTTAGTGACATCCAGTGGCCATGACAGGGCAATGGCAGTATTTCAGACCTTTCCAGAAACATCTTTACTACACATTTCTTATCTGGAAGAAAGGAGAACAACTCTGTGATCTTCGGCCACCGGCCAGTTTAATATAAGTATAGTGAAAAACTGTCTAATCTCTTGTCATTGATAAATTGAGCTCTCTTATTACCACTAAAGTAAAGATAATTCTATTTAGTTTTATTTAACTCTATTTACCTTAATGAATTGGCATCTGTCTTCATTTAAAAACTTACAAAAGTTATTTTAAAATTCTGAATGGTCATGGCTTATAGTATTGTAAAGTATTTGTTTTCACACATCTTTAGGCAAGAATACTTTTATTTTCAAAAGAATCGTCAAAATTATTATTAATAGTATGTGCTATTCAAAACAATCAATAAATTTCTAAATGATTTTGAAGTAATAATATAAAATGTATTTTGCTAGAATGTAGTAAAGCAAATTTATGCTGAAACATGATGTGTAAGGTCTGACTGTGCCCCAGGTACTGAAATTAGAGACTGAAGAATAAAAATGCTGTATATATATATATTGGTTCACAAAATGTACATTGTGAATTTTGTGGTTTGAGGCAAGTTATTTAATTTCTTAGTCTGAGTTTATGATAATAGCAATGCTGATCTAGATTATAATGTTAAGCTAAGAACTAATTACAAATAATGATTACCTCATGCTTTGTAGTTTAAAAAGTCAATCAAACAAATATGCATGAATATAGAATCTAATAGGAGTTGAGGATTTGACCTTTCTGGCATTCTGAACAATAGAAAGGCAACCCATACGAGGCCTCTTTGGTTATGTACCACAAAACTAGGAGTTATAGCAGGATAGAACAGGCCATGGAAAGCTCACTCAATACATTAAACACAGTGAATAGAGTTCCAAAATATGATGCATACAATTTCACTGAGAAATTGATATTCATATATGAAATTTCTAAAAGACATTCAGTAGAGTGTATAATTACTTGCTAGACTGTAAGAGAGGTATATAAGTAAAGTAGAGGGAAAATAGCACTGGACTGAAAGTATAGGTTTTAGGAGAAAGGAGTGAGATTAATCTCAAAAGAAGCATAGGCATTTGATTTTCAAAGAAAACCTTAAAGAAAGGAGGCAATTTGAGTTGGGTGGAGAGTATGGGTAAATGTGGAAGCCAACATGAGCATGTGAGAATGCCTAAGAAGGTAAGTTAATCATAGGCTTAGTGTTTTCTTGAGGAGGTCAGGACATAGGACAAGCAAATTGACTGATGCATGAGGAAGAAGTAGCCAGGGGTTTTCAGAGTTCAAGAACACAAGCAGCATGAAAAGAATTTTAAATCTGTTATGAAATTCACCATATTTTTACTCAGGTAACTTGATTAGACACAACAAAACACAAGCTCATAAAAGTTTAGTCAACAACATTGGAAATAAAAATAGGGAGTAAAAGAAGACTTAATTATCCAAAGGACTAAATGATCCGCTGACTAGACAAGCTATAGCACACCAGAAGCAGTGGAGCCAAGCTAACGAAGACGGCATGTACGTCAGGGTAGAACTGTGTTCCATATCATTTTCAATGGCTGCGTTTTTCAGAGGCAAACCACAAGGTCCTTCTGTGGTCCCTCTGGATGGACTCAAACCACTAAGTTTGTAGTTAGTAGCCAAGCAGGTTAACCATTTACACAACCCAGGGAGTCCAATATCCATGCACATGTCAGCAAGAGGTATAAAATCAATCCAAAGATAGTTACTCTGAATGGTGCTACTTCTTACAGAGAAGTTGAGGGAAGACAGGAATAATTTTTTGGTACAAAGACACAACATATTAATGTATTCAGAGAAGAAGTTCTATAAGGAACTCTAAGTGCTAGGAATGAGAATCAGAGATGAGAATTTCATAGTCAAAAACATGTAGGACTAATGGGAGGTGAAGTAAACAATTAAGCTTCGCCAGGAAATGGGGTGGTTGAATTGCTAAGGATAGGTTTAAAAATGGCACAAAGCATCACTCCCATAGTACACTCTACTCACCAAGGTACAATAATCCAATGCAATGGTCACACAGAACTCAGGAATCATACCCAGAGTTATGGGGCTTATTAGGGAAGCTAACAGGTTAGAATTCAAGATCAGAAAATGCTCAGAACACTGTATTTTCCGTCAAGACAGCCTTTCCTCAGCTGTGCCCACAGACAGGTCATCCGATAGCCTTTGACACAATGACCTAGCTTCTATTCAGTTCAACAGTGTTACCAAGCACTTTGAGGTCTGCTGATAAATGTCCAAAGGACACTATAAAGATCAGACTGAAGGCACTAAGCTCTAGTTCCATGGCTCAGCAAGCCTCAATTCCCATTTAAATGCCTGGAGACATACAACTCCGTAAATGACCTCCTGCCCAAAGGCATTCAGCTTTCTTTGCTCTGTGGAATGGGAAACCAGCCACTCTGTTTGGTGCTCTGGCTCTTAGATGGACTGCTGACACTCATGGACCACTTCTCGGCTACACCTCTGGTATCACAGCTTTCAGTCTCTGAGTCAAGGTTGAATGTGTAGGGAACTAGGGGTTCAAAGATCAAACTCCAATCCTGGCTATTCCTTGATAACTGTTAAAGCTCCCTTCCTGCTTCTGTAATGACTCATTTCATACCCATGTTACAGTTCCAGGTTTTCACAATGTGCCCTGTTAATGATCACTGACAAGAGAATTATACAATCCTATCAGTGTCTTCCCCTACTTTCTCTTACCCAGACCCATCAGGAAAAAGAAATTTGGTGGGTTGTATAAACACTATGGTTGGAAAGAGAAATAATTTACTGCAATGCAGTAGAAAAAGAAAAATATAGAGATAATTCGAAAAAAGGAGACTATCGTGTATCAAATGTCAAAACAGTATTTTTTTAAAGTTATAGAAAGATAGATACAATTGCAATAGAAAATTAAGGTGATTCAACTGAGAAACGTCTTTCAATTCACTTGGGATAAGAACAGGCACATAAAATTAGCTATTAGTGACTTAAAGTAGTTTCATATAGTCATTAAGTCCTTATCCAGATTTCCAAAAATTGAGAAGAAAATACATTAGTGAAATATCTACAAATTGATTTGAAAAAGAATTTTTATTCCAAGATCCTGATAGACAAGTGAAGAAAACTGGATAATACTAGTAAAGGAAAGCAAGATGAAGTAAACACCTCACTTTAACAGAAAAAAAGTTGAGACGATTTGCAAAACAAATCTTTATTTAAATATGAGAGAATTGATAGATTGAGGACTTAAAGATTTATAAAGGAACCCTAGCAGCATAATGATTTATTCATTGGGGTGCTAAACACAAGGTCAGCAATTAGAATCTACCAGTTGCCTCACTGGGAAAAGATGAAGTTTTCTGCTCCCATAAAGATTTACAGCCTTGGAAACTTATACAGGGTGGCTATGAGTCAGAACTGACTTTATGACACACAACCACAACCAAAAGGAAAAAGTCCAAATTGGGAGAAAGGGAAAATAAGAAGAGGGCAGGTCAAGTGAACGGGTAAGTAACAAAGAGAAGAATAAAACAAGTGTGTTTATATGTGTGAAGAGATGAGAGCCAAGGAACGTCAGATCTCTCATTTGACACATCAGACATTAATTCTCCTGAGTGAAGAAAACATCTTCCCCTGACACTGAGTGACAAATAAATATAGATATATTGTTGTTTAGTGCCGTAGACTTGGTTTCCACTCACAACGGCCCTGTATAGGGTTCCTGAGGAGTATTTAGTGGATTTGAACCTCTGACCTTGAAGTACAAACTGATTTTTCAGCCCAGTGCTTATCCTACAGCATCACATCAGGACTCCAAATAAGACATGTTGCTCTTAAGTGCCGTGGGATGATGGGTTCTGACTCATAGCAACCCTGTACATGGTTTCTGAGGAACAGCTGGTAGGTTTGAACTGCTGACCTTGTGGCTTAGAGTCCAGTGCTAATCCTACAGTGCCCCACCAGAAGTCGAAATATTTTCTTTAAGACTTCAATCCATCAATTCCCTCATATTTAATTCAATGTATATGATCTTAAATATAGATATTGCTGTTAAGTGCTATCAAGTCGGTTCTGACCCATAACAACCCTGTAAAGGGTTTCCAAGTAGTGGCTGGTGAGCTTGAACTGCCGACCTTGCAGTTCAAACTGACTTTACAGTTTAGCACATTAACCCACAGTGCCACACCAGGACTCCTAATACAGATATGTGGTGGTGGTGGTGGTGGTGGTATGCTGTGGCATCAGTTCCATCTCATAGAGACCCTGTATAGGATTTCCACAGATGTAAATCTTTAAGGGAGCAGAAAGCCTCATCTTTCTCCCTTAAACAGTGGGAAATTTCAAATTGCTAACCTTGAGGTTAGCAGTTCCACTCATAACACTATGCTACCAGAGCTCCATAAATATAGTTATGTAATCAGATAAATTGAATTAAATATGAGGGAATTCATGGGTTGAGGACTTAAAGAAAAAAAAAAAGGCCGAGAAAACTTCTATGAAAAATATTTCAGTGAGTCAATAAGGGTTAAAAAGACATGCTGAGTGAGAAAATCTCACCCAGTGGAAGCTGGACAGCAAGCTTGCCCAGGGAACCAGCTGGGAACTGCCATAAACTTTCTGTAGCTGCACTCTTCAGCCTGCACACAGGAGCTGGAGAGCAATCCGAGGTGAGAGATAAGAAGGATCAACTAGGAAATTCAAAATACTGGTGCCGGAAGCACTGAGGCAGTTGAACACTAATCCATGGTGGAAAGGAGTCAAGTTCGGTCTAATGAGGGAAGCCTTGACCATAGCAGAAAGCAGTTGGGTTTTGGTATGCAATATTTTCCAGTCAAAGCAGAGAGCAAATTTTAACAGTTATAGAGAAAGTCAAGATGTACAAATATGGGTAAGACATGGATTGGCCCCTTCTGAACAGTTAGAAGCAGTATTTTATGATAAGGTGCTCAATGTGTGTCTGATGGAAGTGGTACTAGTCATAAAGTCAAGGATTCTGGTAACAGACAAATATGGATTTAAAAAAAAAAAAAAAAAAGTCTGTTTGGATGATAGAATGAAACAACGAAAAATAAGTCAAAAAATGGCCTTCAGTTGTTTGGGATTTCTAACCTCCCTCCCCACCCCAACCCACCCCGCCCCCGACCCCCGGAACAATTGATTCTGAAAGGATACTGCATCATCGTCACTGTTAGAAATGCGATTCTGTGCACCTCACCCCCAGACACAGTCAACTCTGGATTTGAAATCCAGCAATCCTTGTTTAAATAAGTCTCTTGTTGTTATTGTTAAGTGCAGTCATGTTGATTCCGACCCACAGCGAGCAACCCTGTATAGAGTTTCCAAGGAGTAGCTGGTGAGCTCAAACCACCAACTTTGCAGTTCAAACAACTTTGCAGTTTGATGCATTAGCCCACAGCACCACACCAGGACTCCAAATAAGGTCTGTAGGTGATAATAAATGGATGTCAGAAGAGACTCTGAAACTTGCTTTCCTGCATAGAAATGCTAAAGCAAAAGGAAGAAATGGGAAACCAAAGTTTCTGAACAAAAATTTCAAAGGGCAGCTCAAGGAGACAGTCAAGTATTATAATGAAATGTGGAAAACTTGGGGTTGGAAAACCAAAAGGGAAGAACATGCTCGGAATTTCTCAAGCTAAAAGAACTGAAGGAAAAATTTAAGTCTCCACTTGCAATATTGAAGGATTCCATGGGCAAAATATTGAATGATGCAGAAAGCACCAAAAGAAGATGGAAGGAATAAACAGTCACTATTATCAAAAAGATGTGGTTGATGTTGAACCATTTCAAGAGGTAGCATACGGTCAAGAGCCAATGGTACTAAAGGTACAAGCCCAAGGTGCACTGAAGGCATTGGCAAAGAACAAGGCTGCAGGAATTGATAGAATACAAACTGAATTCTTAACAAACTGAAGTAACAAGGAGGTACTGACTTAACTATGCCAAAAATTTTGGAAGACAGCTACCTGGCCAACTGATTGGAAGAGGTCAATATTTGTGCCCATTCCAAAAAGACGTGTCCCAACAGAATGCAGAAATCAGGGGATGATATCATTAATATCATATGTAAGTAAAATTTTGCTAAAGATAATTTAAAAAGTTGCAACAGTACATTGGCAGGGAACTGCCAGAGTTCAAGCCCATTTCACATGAGGACATGAAACAAGTAGTATCATATCTAACATCAGGTGAATCTTGACTAAAAGCAGACAATACCAGAAAGATGTTTACCTGTGCTTTCTTGACTACACAAAGGTGTTTGATTGTGTGGATCATGACAAGCTATGGACAACATTGCAGAGAATGAGTATTCTGGACACTTAATTTTGCCCACAAGGAACTTGTCCATAGACCAAGAGGCAGTCATGTGAACTGAACAAGAGGACACTGAATAGATTAAAATCAATAAAGATGTGTGCCAGGATTGTATTCTTTCACTGTACTTATTCAATCTGTATGCTGAGCAAATCATCCGAGAAACTGGATTATATGAAGAAGCACATGGCCTCAGGATTGGAGGAAAACTCATTAACAACCTGCAATATGCAGATGATAGTGCCTGACTTGCTGAAAGTAAAGAGGATTTAAAATATCAACTGATGGAGATGACGACATGGAGAAATGGAGTAGCTCAGGACTCTGGACTCAGGGAAGGAGAGGGTCTATGTGCTGACAGCCAGGGGGCAGGATTGTGGGGTATACACTCTGGTTGTTTGATGATGCATGGAAGGGACTGTAATTATTGCAATGAAATGAAATATGTTAGGATGAATGTAAAGCTAATGGTCCCCCATGTAAACTATCACATAATTCACAATTTAAAAAAAAACACTTACTGATGAAGATCAAGGACCATCGTCTTAAATATGGGTTGAACCTCAATGTAAAGTAAATAAAAATCCTCACCAATGGACCAGTAAATAGCATCATGATACACGGAAAAAAGATTAACAATGTCAAAACAACATTTTGCTTGAATCCACTATCAACACTCATGGAAACAGCAATCTAGAAATCAATCGATGTATTGCATTATACTGGCCTGCTGCACAAGACATCTATAAAGTGTTCAAGAGCAAAGATGTCAGTTGGAGGACGAAGGTGCCATGATATTTCCAATAGGCTTACAAGCATATGAAAGTTGGACAATACATAAAGATGAAGAAGAATTGATATATTTAAGTTATGGTGTTGGAAAATATTAAAAGTACCATGGACTGCCAGAAGAACAAACAAATCTGTGTTGGAAAAAGTACAGCCAGAGTGTTCCTTAGAAGCTAGGATGGCGAGACTTTGTCTCTTATATTTTGTACATATTATCAGGAGGGATCATTCCCTGGAGAAGGACATTAGGCTCAGTAAAATGGAGGGTCAGCAAAAAAGAGGAAGATCCCCAACAAGATGGATTGGCCCAGTGGTAGTAGCTATGGGCTCAAGCTTCACCATGATTGTGAGAATGGCACAGGACTAGGCAGTGTTTCTCTCAATCTGTTGTGCATAAGGTCACTATGGTGGTGGTGGTGGTTATGTGCTGTGGAGTCAGAACCGACTCATAGTGACCCTGTACAGGGTTTCTGAGGCTGTAAATCTTTTCTGAGGCAGAAAGTCTCATCTTTATCCCGCGGAACTGCTGGTAGTTTCGAACTGCTCACCTTAAGGTTAGCAGCCTGATTTGTAACCATTATGCTACCAGAGCTCCTTAAGGTCACTTTGAGTCAGAACCAATTCTATGGCGCCTAACAACAGCAATCACTAGGTGATTTGGTAGTGTAGTGGATTCAGACCTGGACTACTAACTGCAAGTTCAGCAGTTTGAATCTATCAGCTGCTCCATTAGAGAAAGATGAGGATTTCTGCTTCCATGGAGATTTAGGTTCTTGGAAACCCTATACAGAGTTGCTATGAGTGGAACTGTCTCAAAGGCCCCCAACCATTGCCACCACCACCTAAGTGATCTAATGCAAGCTTAAGTTGGAGAGGCATTGTCTTCAAAACAGAATAGTAAGAATGTAAAGGATGCATGACAAGGAACCCATTGTTAAAATGTGGAGGGAGAAAGTCTTGATCAATATTCTGAAGTCACCGTATCAAGCACAGGTGATAATAATAAGTAAGTCACAAATGCATTTTTAGTTCTTTTGCATTTGCAAGTCCTTTCAAACATAGTCTATCATTTAATTAATAGCTGGCAATGACTTCTTACCATGGAACTGGAAATGTAGAACACTATAATTATTTCACGGTGGAAGATTTTCTTGAATTAGTGTCCTTGGAGTAGAGCAGTATTTTAAGGTGATATGATAGAGTGAAGTAAAATCTTTTGAAACTAGAGATGAGTTCTTCATAAATTTAAAATGTGTTCAATGAAACACAATATATAAAATCTACAGTGCAAAAGACCTAATAAGAGTGGACACTATTGAATGAATTTTCACAGACAAAAAATTGGCTCAAGAAAGTTGTGGATAAGTAGATTGAGAAGAACAAATGGGTAGGATTAAGGGGTAAAACTTAATTTGTATAAAAGGAAAAAGGAAGCTTTGAATTATATCAACTATTATCCTTGATGGGGTAAGAGCATATGCTTCGGAGTCAAATTCAAGCCTTAAATCGCAGTGTTGAAGGATTCTCTGAGATAGATGTTAAATGATGCAGGAAGCATCAAGGGAGGAAGAAAGACTGAATAGAGTCACTGTATGAAAAACAACTGCTGGACGTTCAACCATTTCAGGAGGTAGCATATGGTCAAGAACAGACAGTCCTGAAAGAAGACGTTCCTGCTATACTGTTGTTGTTGTTAAGTGCTGTTGCATCATTTCCAACCCATAACGACCCTGTGTAGGGTTTCCAAGGAGCAGCTGGTGAGCTTGAACCAACTTTACAGTTCAAACTGGCTTTGCAGTCTGGCACATTAACCCACAGCGCCTACACTGTAGGCACTGGCAAAAAATCAAGGCTTCAGAAACTGACAAAATATGGATTGAGATGGTTCAATGAATAAATGGAATGCTGGAATCGCTCACTCATTTATGCCAAGAAATTTGGAAGACAATTACGTGCCCATTCCAAGGAAAGGTAAACGAATAAAATGTGGAAATTACTTAACAATACTATTATTATGTGCAAATAAAATTTTGCTGAAGATAGTAAAACAGTTGCATTCATTCATTGACAAGGAACTGCAAGAAATTCAAATGAGATTCAGAAGAGGACATGGAACAATTGACATCTTGGCTGACATCCGATGGATCATAGCTAAAAGGAGAGTACAAGAAAGAGGTTTCTCTGCGTTTGTGTGACTATACAAAGGCATTTGACTGTATGTCATACTTATCTATGGATAACACTGCTGAGTGGAAATTCCAGAACACTTAATTGTACTCATGTGGAACCTGTACAAAGACTAGATGTAGAACCTTGTTTGAACAGAACAAATGTATCCTGTGTGGTTTAAAATCAAGAAAAGTTTGTATCAAGGCCTTTCACCATATTTTTTAGTCTGTATACTGAACTCTGGTAGCGTAGTGGTTACGAATCGGGCTGCGAACCTTAGGGTCAGCGGTTCGAAACTACCAGCCACTCCGCGGGAGAAAGATGAGGCTTTCTACTCCCGTAAAGATTTACACCCTCGGAAACCCTGTACAGGGTCGCTATGGGTCGGACCCGACTCGATGGCACTTAACAACAACAACAACATACTGAACAAATAGTCTGAGAGCTGGACTATGTAAAGAAGAACAGAGCATCAGAATTGGAAAGAGATGCATTAACAACCTGTGATATACAGATGACACAAAAAGGCTGTTGAAAATGAAGAGGACTTGAACTATTACACCTCAACAAAAAGAATGCAAAAATCCTAACAAATGAACAGTAAGTATCATCACAACAAACATAGAAAAGACTGAAGTTGTCAAGGATTTAATTTCACTTGGATCTATCAACACTCATAAAAGCAGTAGTCAAGAAGTCAAAGGACATTTTGCATTCGGCAAATCTGCTGCAAAAGCGCTCTTTAAAATATTAAAACGCAAAGTTGTCACTTTGAGGACTAAAATGTGCCTGACCAGACCACGGTATTTTCAACTGCCACATATGCATGTGAAAGCTGGACAGTAAACACGGAAGACTGAAGAAGAATTGATGCCTTTGGATTATGGTGTTGATGAAGAATATTGACTATATCATGGACTGCCAGGAGAATGAACACATGGCTCTTGGAAGAAGTACAGAATCCTCCTTAGAAGTGAGGATGACGAGACTTTGTTTTGTGTGCTTTGGACGTGTTATCAGGTAGCACCGGTTTGGAGAAGAATAGAAGGTCTGCAAAACAGAAGCCCGCTCAGTGGAATAGATTCACACAGATGTTGCAACAATGGGTTCAAACATAGCATGAGTCTGAGGCTGGTGCAGGACTGGGCTGTGATTCTATTCTGTTCGACATAGTCTCTATGATTTGGACTGACTTGATGGCACCTAACAATAAATAATGATGCTTAGTGGAAACTATTTACCTATACCCAACCCGCTCTCCCTCTTCCTCTCCTTCATTCTCATTTCTGAAACGGTACGTTTTTCGTACAACTAAGGAGATCATACAGAAGTGTTAAATACATTGCTAAGAGCTATGAGTCACTTGACTCACAGTGACCCTGTAAAGGAGTTTCTGAGGAGGAGTTGATGTGTTTGAACCATTGATTTTGTGGTACACCCTCGGAAACCCTACACAGGGTCGCTATGGGTCGGAACCGACTCGATGGCACATAACAACAACAACAACAAGTCCAATGCTTATCCCACAGTACCACATCAGGACTCCTGTTAAGCACATGATTTTGTACTGTAGAGTTGCATCTGACCCTGTATAGGGTTTCTGAGGCTGTGAATCTTATGAGAGCAGAACGCCTCACCTTTCTCCTGCGGAGCAACTAGTAGATTCAAACTACTGACTTTTCAGTTAGTAGCTAAGCTCATAATCCCTTGTTAAGTACACATTGTTGTTGTTGTTAAGTGCCATCGAGTAGGTTCAGACCCATAGCGACTTTGTATACGGTTTCTGAGGAGCGGCTGGTGATCTTGAACAGCCAACCTTTCAGTCCAAACCAACATTACAGTCTAGCACATTAACTCACAACACCACACAAAGATTCCTGTTAAGTCATTATTGTTATAATTGTTGTTGTTGATAAGTGTTGTCAAGTTGGTTCCAGAGCGACCCTGTATAGGGTTTCCAAGGAGTGGCTAGTGAGCTCAAACTGCCCACTTTGTGGTTCAAATGACCTTTCAGTTCAGTGCATTAAATTAATATATGTAGATTGTAAAAAAAGATAAGATGGTGACAAATTTTCTGGATTTCTGAAACTAATATTGGCAATTCAAAATGATAAGAAATAAATTTAACTTCCTGTCACCTAACCGCAAAAATTATTTCCTTTAATTGAAGAAGCTGGGAATCAATCCAGAAGACCAATGGAACCTGTGAACATCAGTCTCCATAGTTCTATTGAGACCAGTAGAACTAGATGGAACCTACTGTTCTGAAAGGGGTCACATTAGAAAGTCCCGAATCGAGCTGCAGAATATGTGGAACAACACTCAAAATTGTTATTTTTTTAAAAAAAGAAAGAATTAATTGGATTTACTAGATGCACAGCCCCCGAAACCCTGTACAGGGTCGCTATGAGTCGGAACCAACTCCACGGCACATCACAACAACAACAACAAAAGCCTGAAGGAACATGAGCCTATGACCCTCTTCCATCCCTGTGGTCCATCCTTCCGGTAGGCAGTAGATTGGTATATAGGGAGGCTCACTGTGAATGATGAAATGGTCAATCGTTCAAAATCAAAAGGACAGCATTGACCCAAGGACAAATTTGAGAAGGAATGAGGGAGTGAATGGAAGGGGACTAGGAACCACAGGGAGGAAGCCCAATAACTGTTGTTCCATGGAGGGGATTGCAATCATTGAGCTGAAACAAAAGTGTATCATGCATTGAATGTAAAATTGATGATCTTGTCTATAAACCTTCACTCAATTCACAATAAAAAGCTACCACACTCCTCCCATAGTACCTGATACCAATCACTACTCCTTCCCTCAGAATTCTCCCCCACATCCCAGGCTTCTGAAGTTTGCTGCAATATCTCCCAGAACTCATGGGCCCTCCAGGAAATGGCTCACCTGATTGTGGAGGCTGGCAGGTCCCAAATCTGAAGTTCAGACTTCACTCTGAGGGATTCTCTTCACTCACGCCAAATTGGACTATTGACTCACAAGGCTGTGTAAAATGGTGAATTAGCTGAGGCCATGAGCTCAGGTTCCAAGAACCAGAGATATAAGACTGAGGTGAGTTTGGTAAGTGGGAAAAAAAAAAAAAGGATCACATAACTCCCTTACAGCACCAATATGGCTTATTTTATACCCAACAAAATGGAAAAACGATCAATCCTTCCTTAGATTTCCGTGTTTTTACAATCACAATTGTTAACAATTACTCATAGTTGAACCATATAATCCTATCAGCATCTTCCGCACTACATTCTCTTACCCAGGCCAATTAGGAAAAAGTCTTTTGGTGAGAATTACAAAGACATGGCTAGAAGAGGCATATTAAATGGTTCACTGCACTGCACGAACACAGCTAAATTTCTTATCATCTGGCATAAACTTGTTAGAGCATCAAGCATAAAGACATGTATTACTTTTAATAAACTGGCGATTGTTGAGTAACATGATACACACAAGGACACTGAAGCGTACATGAGAAGATAGTGGAAATAGTCAAGATTTTGTTATCTATATATTGACCACAATCAAACATTTTAAAACTTGTGTTTACCCACTGAAGGATGAGGCTGTATTCTACTTTGGAGATACGATGGTAAAGAGGACAGGCAAAGGCTGTGAAAGACTGAATACAAACAATAAATATGCAACTGTTTCCTGACATATGTTCCATGAAGGAAGGAAAAAGTAGGGTGGTAAAATAAGATAACTTAACGTAGGAGTAGCCTTTAAGATGAGAAGGCAATGGTGGGAGGTACACGAGAAAAATATGCCCCAGATACTACATTAGCTCATAAAACAATACATTTATTACTTTCCTTGAATGACTCTCAAATTCTACTGTTGATTCTGTTCCTTAAGTTCCCATCTTAATTTCATCATTTGAAAAATGACAGAAATGGAATGCTTTTCAAGTTTCTGCCAGCTCAAAAATTCTATAATTCTCTGTATTATTTTCAAGTAACATTTCATACAATCCAGTAAAGCAATCTCTGCTACAAGAAGACATCCTTGGTGATATAACTTCTCCTAGAGATTATTTTATGATTCTTCTCTGATCAGCTTTCACATACATTTATCAGTCTGTAAATATTACTAAATAAATCATTTTTTATCATTTATGGACCTCTGTGAATGTGACTGGGAAATTTATGCTTTTAAAAGGAAGGGTAGATAGCAAAATGAAAGAATGTTCCTTAGAAGTGAGAATGGTCAGATTCCATGTCACCTATGTTGGGCACATCATAAGGATGGACAAATTGCTGAAGAAAGACATCCTGTTTGGTAATGTAGTGGGCCAGTAAAAAAGAGTAAGATGCTCAATGAGATGAATTGGCACAGTGTCTGCAACATTTGTCTGTAACATAACGATTATGTAGATAACACAGAAGTGGGCAACATTTCATTCCATTATACATAAGGTTGCTATGAATTGGAGCCCACTCAATGGCACCTGGAAACAATAAAAAGAGAAGGTTTAAATATTCAATAGTGTCTCCTATTGGAGATCTAAACGTATGTACTCTCAACGATAATTTTATAACAGCAACAACAACAAAATGGAGTGTTCACCAAATGGTTCATAGAAAGAATTCAAGATGCAAGAAACATATGCAAAGGTTAAGAATGCTACATTGTAACAATGTAGAAGACAGTTTCAGGGAGAAGATTACATTTATAGGAAACTATAATTCACATTATAAATAGGAGATTGTTTTGTGATTTTCTAAGAGCAAAACTTTAGCACATATATTCTGAAGAATCATGACAAGTGAGCCATATTCCAATTTTTTGGTAATTACTTTATAAAAAATGCACTCTGTTGTTTTAGATGATTTACATAAAAACAATTTACATTGTTGTTTGAATTTATTTAATTGTTTAAATGTCAAACTAAATATGTCCTCTAGAGAAATCTTAGTAAAATTATAATTTCCTTAGTAATTGGAAAGAATGATGCTTATTACTTTCTGTACTATATACTTAAGCTGAATTTCTCAGTAATATCAGTGATAGCCAACATAGAATCCAAATATCTAGAAGGGACTGAGACGCTCAAGTGTCAGCATGCCTTCAATTAGGAATGAGGAAATATGTAGGTGCTTTTATATTAGCCTAAGCTTATATAATAATTC
The DNA here is from genome assembly GCF_000296735.1 of Chrysochloris asiatica. Taxonomy (NCBI): domain Eukaryota; kingdom Metazoa; phylum Chordata; class Mammalia; order Afrosoricida; family Chrysochloridae; genus Chrysochloris; species Chrysochloris asiatica. Next base: position 20,741,896 of record NW_006408523.1, on the reverse strand, counting down.
TTACATTATACAATATAAGCACATTACAGGTACAGTCAATTAACACATCTGCTAAAATGATATTTACATCAATTTTTTCGAAAGTTTGCTAAACAACAAAGGCAACAACTTTTTGTTTTCTCAATGCAGACTCTGCAATTGGAGAAAGTAAGAAATTCCAAAAGCAATACTGAGAAAATGAGAATGTCCTGTCACTACTATCCATTGATTACGGCATACAGACATTAAAGTGCACCTTTGTGTAAAACCGTCCACACATTTCTCTATGCACCTTATACTCTTTATCATCAAATGGAAATAATACTGGAAATGCTGGATTGAAATATTATTGTTGTTGTTGGTTTTCATTTACTATACTTATTCTGCACTTTTCTTTGCCAAGATCTTTTATTCTTATCTAACATGCAGTTTGTATTCAAATCCCCAAAATGCTCCTAACTGACATTTTGTTCAAACCAAAACATGTATTGCATCTTTTTTAAAAAATAGTTTTTTAATCTCTCATTTTAAAATCAATATCCTTCCTCTTGGCTTCTAAGGAGCATTCTGTTTGTAATTCTGCCAACACGGAATTTTTTTCTTTCTTTGCTGTTCTGGCAGTCCATGGTAATTTTATTATTCTTCTCCAACACCAAATGCATCAAATCTTCTAAGATCCTCCTTATTCAGTATCCCATTTTCACATGCATTTGAGGCTATTGAAAATACATGACTTGGGTCAGGCGCAGTTTAATCCTCAAACTGGCATCTTGAACACTTTAAAGAGGCCTTGTAAAGCAGATTTTCTTAATGTAATACATCTTTTAACTTCTTGACTGCTGCATCCATGAGTGTTGATGGTGTATCCAAGCAAAATGAAGTCTTGAACAACTTCAATCCTTTCTCCATCCACCATGATGTGATTCATCTTCATCGGTCCAGTGGTGAGCACTTTCGCTTTCTTTACATTGAGGTGAAACCCATACAGAAGACTATGGTCTTTGGTCTTCATCAATAATTATTTTAAGTCCTCTGGAAGTTTCCAGTCAAAATACTGTTGCAGCTGTTTTTGAATTCTCTTTATGAAAATGTTATTTGCATGTGATATTAATGATTCTTGTTGTT
>NW_006408523.1:20736517-20740197 GCF_000296735.1 Chrysochloris asiatica | reverse complement strand
GATTTCAATATGTATACCATCAATTCCCGGAGCCCGGTCTTTGCCAATGCCTTCAGCGCACCTTGGACTTCTTCCTTCTTGATAATGTGCTACCACTTGAAATAGTTGAACATCAACCATTTCTTTTTGGTACAGTGACTCTTTTTATTCCTTTCATCTTCTTTTGATGCTTTCTGCATCATTCAGTATTTTGTCCAAAAAATCCTTCAGTATTGAAAATCGAGGCTTGAATTTTTACCTCAGTTCTATCAGCTTAAGAAATGCTAGATCATTTCACATTTCATTATAATATTTGATTTTCTTTTCTCAACGTGCCCTTTGAAGTTTTCTGTTCAGCTCTTCTGCCTGCTCATTCCTTCCATTTGCTTTTGCATTTCTATGTTCTATGTCAGAGTCAGCGTCTCTTCTGACATCCATTTTGGTCTTTTCCTTTCTTTCTTGTTTTCTTAATTACCTTTTGCTTTCTTCCTATATGATTTTCTTACTGTCTTCCCTCAACTCTTCTGGTTTTCAGTTATTAATGTCTAATGCATCAAAGGTGTTCTTGAGATGATCTCTAAATTCAAGTGGGATGTCATATTTTGACTCTGATGGATTTGTTTCCAGTTTTCTTCAGTTTCAGCCTGAATTTACATATGAGTAATTGATGGTCTGTTCTAGTCTGCCCCTGGCCTGGTTTTGACTGATGATATGGAGCTTTTTTACCATCTCTTCCCACACATGTTGTTGTTGTCAAGTGCAGTCGAGTTGATTCCAACCCATAGCAACCCTGTATAGGATTTCCAAGGAGCAGCTGGTGAACTTGAACATGCAGTTAGTATTATTTTTGCGTATTTCATCTGGTGAAGTCCACGTGTATTTTTGAATTTATGTTGTTCAAAAAACGTGTTTGCAATGGTCTTGCAAATTTGGTCTTGCAAAATTCTGTCAGGTGATCTCCAGCATCATTTCTATCACCATGGCCATATTTTCCAATGACTGATCCTTTATATTCCAATTACCAGTAGTTATCGGTACATCTTGATTGCATGATTGATCAATTTCAGACTGACGAATTTGGTAGAATTCTTCAGTTACATCATCACTGACTTTAGTGGTTGGTGCATAAATTTGAATAACAATGGTATAAATAGTTTTTTCTTATATGTATATGGTTATTATCCTATCACAGATAGATAGCATATACTTGAAGATAGATCTTGAAATGCTCTTTTTTTATGATGAATGTGTCATCATACTTCTTCAATTTGTCATTAATGGCATAGTAAAGCATATAATTGTCACATTCAGAATGGCCAATATTGGTCCATTTCAGCTCACTAATGCCTAGAATAAGGAGCTCTGGTAGTGTAGTGGTTACGAATCGGGCTGCGAACCTTAAGGTTAACAGCAGTTCAAAACTACCAGCCGTTCCATGGGAGAAAGATGAGGCTTTCTACTCCCGTAAAGATTTACAGTCTCATAAACCCTATACAGAGTCGCTATGAGTCGGAACCGACTCCACAGCACACAACAACAACAACAATGCCTAGAATATCCATGTTTATGTGCTCCACTTTGTTTTTGACAACTTAAAATGTTCCTACATTCATATTTTGTGCATTCCACGTTTCACTTATTACTGGATGTTTGCAGCTCTTTCTCCTCATTTTGAGTTGTGGCCCATCAGCAAATGAAGGTCTCCAAAGCTTTATTCCATTGTGTCATCATGATCAACCCTCCTTATGAGGAGGCACTTCTTTCCCAGTTGTATTTTGAGTTCATTCCAACCTGAGGGAGCCATCCTCGGACAGTATATCTGACAATGTTCTGGTGCTAGTCATCATATTTCATTACTCAATATTCTAGTGCTAAATTATATTGTTTACTAATATTCATAGGTTTTCAGTGGCTAAATATTTGGAAGTAGTCTGCCTTTTCTTCTTCGGAGTCTGTTTTAATCTGAAACCTATCCCCCACAGGCAACCCTGACAGCATTCAAAATTCTGGTGGTAAAACTTTCAGCATCACGGCAACATGCAGGCCACCACAGTGCCACTAACGTACAGACAAGTCTATTTAGACACTATTTCTAACAGCGTTAGTTTTGTTGCTGTTGTTGTTGTTGTTAGAAATTGGAGTGGAAGAGAAGACAGGGGAAATGTTAGTGACATTGTGAGAAATATCTGTTCGTGTGGTTTTTCTTCTTTGATAAACAATGAGCACCTATTGTTGTTAAGGGCCATTGAGTGACTTTGTACTCATAGGGACCCTCCATAGGATTTCTGAGGAGCAGCTGGTGGTCTGAAACTTGTGGTTAGCAGTCCAATTCTTATCCAACAGTGCAACGCCAGGACTCCAATGAGTACCTGTTGTTGTTGTTAAGTGCTGTTGAGTCTGTTCCGATCTACAGTGACCCTGTATAGGGTTTCTGAGAGCAACTGGTGAGCTTAATCCACTAAAAAATGCCAAGTGTGTTATTCCCTTTTGGTTTTCTAACTTCAAGTCTTTGCACATTTCTTTATAATACTTTACTTTGTATTTTCCAGCCAACCTTTGAAATGTTCTGTTCAGCTCTTTTACTTCATCATTTCTTCATTAGTTTTAGCTGCACACATTTCAGAGTCTCTTTTGACATCCCTTTTGCTCTTTTCTTTGTTTCTGGTCTTTTAAATGATCTTTTGCTTTCTTTATATATAATGTTCTTGATGTTCTCTGCAAGTCCTCTGGTCTACAGTCATTAGTGTTTTTGTTTTCATTTTTAACAGCTTTCTGCTTTCCTAGACTCATGCTTTGTACATTCCATGTTTTGATTATTAATGGATGTTTGCAGACATATCTTCTCATTTTTTAGTTGTCCCCATCAGCAAAGATCCAAAAAGCTTTTTCCCATCCACATCATTAAGATCAACTCTACTTTGAGGAGACAGCTATTTTTCATTTGTATTTTGAGTGCCTTCCACCATGAGGGCCTCATCATCTGGAATATATCAGAAAATGTTTTGCTACTGTTAATAAGGTTTTCAGTGGCTAATAACTCCTAAGTGGATTGTGTATTGCGTCTTCTCAGTTTGTTCTTAGTCAGGAAGCTCTGATGAACCCTGTCCACCATGTGTGACCCTGCTGGTATTGGAGTCACCGTGACATAACTTCCATCATCACAACAAAACACAAGTCATTGCAGTATGACAAACTAATAGACTTATGGGGATTGTAGTTATAGGAAACGGGTTTTATTCTAACTGTGTTAACAAATTTTCCATATGAGTACAAACAAAATTAATTGCTATATATTGAGTTTTGAGTCAAATAACATTGCTAGTAACATCTATTTAACTATTCTAATAATTTATCTTAGGATTCATCTTTATTTTCTGTGAAGATAATCATATTACCAATCAATGATTGTTTTGCTGTATCTCTTTTCTATACACATATGTATGTGTTCTGTGTAATTTTATTACTGTCCTGTCTTGAATCTCCATGACTGGGTTGAGCAGAAATGATTATCAACGTAATGACATGTTCCTACTTTTAGGGATATGTATTCATGTCCCTTTCAATGTTTGATCATTGAATGCTATTTTTGGGGTAGCAGTGTTAAGCGTAGTGGTTACGAATCGGGCTGCGAACCTTAAGGTCAGCGGTTCGAAACTACCAGCTGCTCCGCGGGAGAAAGATGAGGCTTTCTACTCCCGTAA
>NW_006408523.1:20723944-20730544 GCF_000296735.1 Chrysochloris asiatica | reverse complement strand
CTGTTTCCCTGGTTTATGGCAGCTGGTATTGGTTCTTGCCTGGGTTTTGGTGTTTTATAAAGTGTTATTGCAGCTTGGCTATTTGGCAGCAGTTGCTGACTCTTTTCGTGTAATGTAGTGGGACAAAGAGTCCTCCAATAGCAGAAGGGATGCTATGTGACAGCCCAACAACTCCAGTCGGGTAGAAAACAAAGCCAAAATCAAAATCAAAACAAAAGCGGAGTTCTCTGATAACAGAAGGGAGGCTATGTGACAGCCAAGCAACACCAGTCAGGTAGAAAACAAAATAAAAATAAAAATAAAAAACAAAAGCGATAATGAGATTAAAACAAAGCAAGACAAAAAAAAAAAGAAGAAGAAGAAGAAGAAGAAGAAGAAGGATTCAGCATCAGAAAAAACAATGAGATTAATTAAGGCAATCTCTAGCCACACACCCACACACAAAAAGAAACGAAAAAAATAAATAAATAAAAAAGGAGCAGCTGGTGGGCATGAACCACCGACATTGCAGTTCAAAAGGCTCTGCAATCTGGTCCCTCAACCCGCAGAGCCACAGCAGGACTGCCTTGTTGCTGGTGGTAAAAACCCACCTCAAAGCGTCTCCGCTTGTGCTGGCTTGTGCCTTGATGGGCGAGCCTGAGGCTAGGAGGTTGGGCAGAGGGCTAGCCTAGGCAGAGGGGGTGGAGGGCAGGATTAGTGGCTGCAGGTAGATGGCGTCCCTATCTGACCACATCAAAAAATGCCTCTCTCTGTCTCCCTGCTCTGTGGACACCCAGCCCAACAACGCCTCCCATGGCAATGAGGCCCCCCACCTCACGAAGGACTGTGCCAGTTCCTGTGGCCCTGCCAGCTCTCTGGGCGCGCCCGCCCTCCGAACGGGTCCTCTCAAGCCCCGAGCGCAGTCCCGCAGGAGCCGAGCGCAGGCGAGTGCAGGTGGGCGGATGCACAAAATGCCTACAACTCCCCAGCAGCTCAACCCTTCAAAAAAAGCAAGTCCACAATATTGGAGGCTAAAGTCTTACGTTTCCCCAAAGGCTATCTGTCTTCCCGGCTGGGGTCTCCTCTGTGCAAAACCACCCACCCTTCACCGGAGCCCACGCACCTGTGCTGCCCAGTAAGGGAAGCACCAGAAGTCTAGATCATTTATTTTTATAGTTAACTAATATTTCATTATATGAATTACCACACTTTATCTATTAAAGGACTTCTTGTTGTTTCTGATTATTGATAATTATTAATGAAGCTGATAGAAAACTCATATAAACCTAGTTTATATCAACATAGTTAAGGTATTTGAATTTACATTTTGAATCAAAGCATTTCTCTTTCTATTAGGTCTTAGTAGCCCTTGGAAAATTTCTATGTTGGGTCCTCAATTCACTTATAAATTGCCTATAAACCAAAGTATTTTGCCAGTTTTTTGTTTTGTTTTAGGGAGAGGGTGATATAATTTTCAACACCTAAATCAATTTTTTTAATGGTTCTAGGATTATTCTAGTTTTTAATTTTTCTGTAAATCAAGTTCAGTAAGGTCTATTACTATAGGAAGTTGCCTACTTTCACAGTCTTAAAGAGACAAATTTGCTCATATGGCTCTCTTTTTTCTTTATAAAATCTTTTTCTGTATCATACCACCATTTCCTTCTTGTTGTTTATTTCATTCCACTCTTTACAATAAAAAGATCTTGCAATAAATGAACCATTTTAGAAAACTACTACCTTTAGTTTTATTGGCCATTTTATTAAATCTATGTATTTTACTTCATTACTTTTGTTTCATCAAAATGTTTTTTCTACTTTTTTCATCATTTATTTCTCCCTATTGTACTCATAACCAGAAGGAACAGATTATACTAAAGAGTTAGGAAATTTTCAAACAATTTGATTTGTTTCAATATTATGATAAAATCAAGCTACGACCTAATATATATTGAAATAGTATGGTAAAATACATAACCCTTATAACATTGACTTCTAGATTGTGGGTCAGGATTGCTCTGCGAAATGGTTCAATAGGACCACAGATTCATGCAAAGCAAATTGCCTTTAACTGAGAGGGAATGTGTTAAAGATGAATAAACTGCTCCTTTTCAAATGTCTGAGTTTGCTGCTGTGATTTTTAAAATTCAGATTCATTTATAGTCCTTACTAAGCCCAAAGAGAAGTCAGTAATCTATGATACAAGCCTCTGAAATAAAGCAAAATTTAAGATACTATCACAAGACGATGCTTATGGTCTAATGTATGTCTCTTTCAATATAAGCCTATAAATTGATTTGTTTTGTATATCAGAAGTAAAATGAACTTTTCTTAGCATAGAAAACAGAGATGAAATTCCATCATCAGCAATGAAAAATTCATTTTGAAGTCAAAGATATTAAAGAGAAAAGAGTTATTTTAAGTAAGTTTTTTGTGAAAGCGTTCTGGTGCTGCAGTGGCTAAGCGCCTAGTGATCAGAATCCTCCAGCCACTCCACAAGAGAAAGATGTGGCTGTTGACATGCCCCATGAGAGGAAGATTCACAGCCTTGGCAACTGTATGGGGCTGTTCTACTCTGTCCTATGGAGTTGCTATGAACCAGAAATGCCATTACAATAGTTTTTTTCAATATGCAAGTTTTTATGGGTGAAATTAAATGTATGTAAAATATGTTTGTTTTTAACTTTAAAAAACAATGTTTTTCTCAATATATCTTATATACTTTCTTAGGATCCCCTTGGTTACTTCTGCTTCCTGGACCTTTCTCTGATTACCTCAGGGCTGTTACTCCCATGACAATCCCGCTAACACACTTCCTCCAGCTGAGATTCATTGTGCACACCCCAGGAATTTCTGACTCCTACAAAAACTTCTTGGACTCAAGTGTAACACAATATATTAACTTCCCAAGTGACTACCAAAGATGTGCAGAGGAGCTAACACCTTTTACAGCAAACTTTATCCAATGGGAAATAGCAGACTAAAATCCATCCTCCTTCTTCACAGTGTTCTGCTCCAAGGCACACATTCCTCTGTATCTTCTGTGCAGAGATAGTCTACAAGGCAGTGCAGGTGCACCTACCAGAAATCCGCTGTAACTTTTGTAACACAGATGAAGACCCTAGACTAGCACACTACTGCAATACTGCTCCTGCTCTTCCCAGCTCCCTTTCCTTTGCCCGAGCTTTTCTTGACCTAGACTTGAATATCACAAAATGCACATCAGCATTTCATCTTTGCCTCAGGCTTTATTTCAAAGCAACACAGGATAAAACAAGGAAAACTAGAGCATAAGGCACAGTTACATTTAAAAGCTTTACATAGCAAAACGTTCGTATATTCACCACTCAAGAGAAAAAAATTAAACCATGATTTTAGAAGCTTCCCTTGAGCCCTTCTCTAAATGCATAAAGGTAATCATTATTCTTCATAGTATGGTAATTATTTCTTTATATTTCTTTGTAGTTGCATGAGTTATATATTCTTATTCCTGAGTAATACTATTTCTTTTGGCCTACTTTGAAACTTTTATAAATGGGATGATACCAAGTGTATCCTTTGTTAGTTTTTTTCTAAATATTTTACTTATAAGATTCTTTCCTTTTGATGTTTCACGTGTTTTGTGTTGCATAGAAATCTATTATAGGAATATATTCAATTTTTTTTTATCAATTATTTAGCTGATGGGTTTTTGTGTTTCTCCAGGTTTTGCTGTATGCACATTTAAAAATATATCTTCTAACACAACATTTAAAGAGCTTATCTAGGTTATATACTCAGAAGTAGAATTTCTGAGTCATAGAAATGTACATATTTAATCTTACAAATAACGCAAAATTATGCTCCAATTTGGATAGAATAAGTGACATTGTTGTTGGCAGGTGCCATTAAGATGTTTCCAACTCACAGCAACACTATGTACAACAGAAAAAAACACTGCCTAGTTGTCTATCATCTTTACAATTGTTGCCATATGTGAGCCCATTGGTACAGCCTCTGAGTCTCTCTATTTCATTAAGGATCTGTCTGTTTTTGCTGACCCACTGCTTTACTAACTATGATATCCTTTTTTAGGCACTGGTCCTTTCTGACAACATGTCCAAAGTTCATGAGACGAACTCTCACAATTGTTTCTTCTAAGAAGCATTCTGGCTGTATTTTCAAGATCAATTTGTTCATTATTCTGGCAGTCTATGCATATTTTCAACAGTCTTTGAAATAGTCATAGTATAGTAATTATATCTTTATATTTCATTGTAGTTGTATGAGTTATATATTCTTATCCCTAAGCAATACTATTTCTTTTGGCCTATTTTGAAACTTTTATAAATGGAATGATACCAGGTGCATCCTCTGTTAGTTTTTTCCTAAATATTTTACTTGCAAGATTCTTTCATTGTGATGCATCATTCGAACGGCTCAATTCTTCTTCAATCTTCCATATTCCTTGTCCAGCTTTCACATGCATGTGAGGAGATTGAAAATACCAGAGAGTAAGTATGACAGGCACTCTTTTCACCTTAGTCCCCCAAGTGACAGCTTTGCTTTTTAACAATAGAAAGATGTCTTCCATAGCAGATTTGCTTAATGCAATATGTCCTTTGGTTTCTTGTCTGCTGGTTCCATGGTTGCTGATCATGGATCCAAGTAAAATGAAATCCTTTACCACTTGAATCTTTACTCCATTTATCAAGATGTTGCTGATTAGTCCAGTTACAAGGATTTTTGTTTTCTTTATGTTGAGATATAATCCGTACTGAAGGTTGTTGTCTTTCATCTTCATCAGTAAGTACTTCAAGTCCGCTTCAGTTTCAGCTAGCAAGGTTGTGTTGTCTGCATATGGTAGGTTGTTAATGAGAATTCCTCAAATCCTGCAGCTGTGTCCTTCTTCAAATAATGGATTGTCTGGGATTATTTGCTCGGCATATGTTGAAAGGATACAACCCTGAAACACAATTTTGTGATTGTAAACTACTTAGTATGTCTTTGTTTGACAGGTTGCCTCTTGGTTTGTGTAGATTACAAATGAGCACAGTTAAGGGTTCTGGAATTCCTAATATTCACAAAATGATCCATAATTTGTTACCATCTACACAGTCAAATGAGAATTTTCATTGTTCTGCACTTTCAACTACACTGGTATTTTAGATGTTCTAATGGTTATGACTCGGGCTGTTAATCTCACGGTCAGCATTTCAAAACTGCCAACAGTTCTATGGGAGAAATAGGAGGCTTTCTGCTCCTGTAAAGGTTTACAGCTTCAAAAACTCTACACAGGGTCACTATGAGTCAGAACTGACTCCAAGGCACATAACCACCACATCACCATTTCCCCCCCTATCTTGTGGGTGGCTAGATAATAACAGTATATCAATTTGTATTTCCTTGGAAATTTGTGAGATTTAACATATTATGTTACATTCATTGGATTTTTCATATTTTGTCCTTTGTAAAACGTTTATTAAATCCTTAATTATAATTTATATGGAGTTCTTCCTAGTGATTTGCGAACATTCTTTGTATATTATGTTGTTGTTAGCACTGTCGAGTCAATTCCAACCCATAGCAACCCTGTGTAGGGTTTCCAAGGAGCAGCTGGTGAGCTTGAACCACCAACCTTGCTGTTCGAACGATTTTGCAGTATGACGCATTAGTTCACGGTGCCACACCAGTACTTCTTTATATATTATAGGTATTAATTATTTTTCCAGTCAAATATGGTGCAAATAGCTTACCCATTTTGTTTCTTGCCTTGTCACTCTCCGTATGGTATCTTTGGAGTCCTGGTGTGGCAGTGTGGGCTAATGCACTGGAGATTTAACATATTATTTTACATTCATTGTCCTTTGTAAAATGTTTGTTAAATCCATCTGTTTCTTGATGTGAAGAATCCTTCCCTTCCAGTTGGAATTTTGAGCAACTGCATCCATAGACAAAAGTCTAGGTCATCAAATTATAACAATTTGCATTTGATAACAATATCAAACATCTTTATCTTCCTTGATTTGAGTTCTGGTCAACTAGACATCCAAACTAGGTCAAATGGATACTAGCTGCAAGTTTGGGAGTTCGCGCATACCCCCCTGCGTTCAGATCTGCTGTCCACTTCACTCTCAGCCCTAGCCCCCTGTGATTAAGTTAGTATCCATCAGCTCAGGAGTTCACATGTGTTCCTAAAATTCAGACCAATCAGCCCTTTCCTTCTCTCTCTCTTCTCAAAGTCAGGAGGTGTCAATGAAACATGGTCAAACTCAACCCATGTCTTAATTTCTACATGTCCATCATGTCCACTCACAAATAGACCAAAGTGATCACCAGTGAGCATACTAGACTGCTCATGGGTTCCCCTTAAGTTTCAGTCCTAATAGGGGGTTTCCCTGATGGGCTGAATTTTCTTACCTTGATGGCGCCAAATCAAGTAGCTTGATTGAAATTCAAATAGCCAAACAGTCTGCTTTTTTTCTTTCAATAAGAATCTTTTGTTCTCCCTCCCAGCTGTTCTGGGTTGGTCTTTATGTCTTTTCAAGTGGGAATGTCCCAATGCCAAAGGTTCTGTGTGGAGCTCAGGATTCCATCTAAGGCCCTATACTCTACAAAAGGCTTAACAAGAAACCTACTTCC
>NW_006408523.1:20721815-20722684 GCF_000296735.1 Chrysochloris asiatica | reverse complement strand
CTACCTTACCATAAATTTAAAATGTCAATAAAAATGGAAATGAGTAGAAACAAAAACATTACATTCTAATTAAATGATGGCCCGTACCATTTTATAAAGTCCAAAATGTAGACTTGAACAAATGCTGTTGTAATTCTTCTAAGGACTACATTTTCACGATCATTCTATTCCTTCCTCTTTGGGTAAAATGTATGCTTAATGCTATCAGAAAAAATATGAAAATAAAATAACTCTCTGAAATGTGAGAATGTTACAATGTTTCCCTTTTTTTCAAAATGTTCATTCTGCAGGACTATTCTTTTTCTGAAGTAAAATGATATAAAGATTGCAATGTTTTGGTTGCATTTTCTAACAGAAACCCATGGGAAACTATGCCATAACAGTCACTAGAAAAAGTAAAACACAGGGTTGATCATTCCTTTTCACCTCCAAGCTTTGGCCAGTTACTCCATTTTTATATTTAGTTGGCCACAAGAGCTCTGTTTGGGGTCACCACCCGAAGTAATTCTGATAACATTTTCTAATTTTGTTAATCCTTTTCAGTCACTGTCAAATCTGTTTTGCAGTTTTAAAATCAGTTTTAAAGATTAGTTTTCTCAAAGTTAAGTCTTCCATCTGTATCTTCATCTAACCCTTCAGACATGATGGTTTCTTCATTTACTTCCTCTCTGTCTTCAATGCTTCACTTTACTCTCTACTTTGCTCCAACCTATAAATTGATGCAAACATCCTTTTAAATTCTCATTTGAACTTGTCTCTCATTGAAACTAATATGCAGGCAACTGCTCTGCAGCTCATTCAGACTCGCGGTGTTTCCATTTGCCAAAGAATTGTTGTAATTGTTATGTGTCGTCGAGTCGGTTGCAACT
>NW_006408523.1:20720294-20721285 GCF_000296735.1 Chrysochloris asiatica | reverse complement strand
CCTTGAAATAGAGTTGACTATTTTAATGACTTGAATGGAACAAAGTTTTTGTAGCCTCTATTTGATGATGAGACACAACTCAAATTGGGAAGAAAGAGTTACAGCCATCATTAAGACTCAGAATGTGGAAATTATACAGTATGAATCTAGGAAAATTAGAAGTCATCAAAATTGAAAAGGAATGCATAAAAAACAACATTCTAAGCATTAGTGAGCAGAAATGGACTAGAATTGGCCATTTTGAACCAGATAATCTTACGGTTTACTATGCTGGGATGATAAATTCAAAAGGAACAGTGTCACATTTATCATCAAAAAGAGCATTTCAAGATCTGTCTTGAAGTACAAATGTATCTGTTATATAGGAAAATATCCATATGCCTACAAGGAACATGAGTAAATACCACTATTATTCATATTTATACACCAACCACTGAAGATATTGATGACAGAATTGAAGAAGAGCAAAGATGTCAATTTAAGGGCTAAGATGTCCCTGACCCAAGCCATGGAATTTTCCATCACATCGTGTGCATGTCCTGATGCACTGTAGAATAAGCACTGGACTTCTAACCACACATTTGATGGTTCTAACCCACTAGCCATGCCTCGAAAACCCTACACAGGGTCGCTATGAGTCATAACAGGCTCCAAAGCACTTAACAACAAGAACAACATATACATGTGATAGTTGGACAATGAATATGGAAGACCATAGACTAATAGATGAATTTGGATTATGGCTTTGAAGAGGAATGTTGAAAGTACCATGGACTACTGGAATAACTAACCAATCTGCGTTGGAAGAAACACAGCCAGAATGTCCCTTAAAAGCAAAAATGGCGAAACTTTGTCTCTTTCACTATAGGTAGGTCCTCAGGAAGGATTAGTCCCTGGAGAAGGACACCATGCTTACTAACGTGGAGGATGAACAAAAAGAGGAAGAGCCCTAAAATATGAATTGACTCAGCAATTAGAACAATGGATTCAA
>NW_006408523.1:20706477-20719734 GCF_000296735.1 Chrysochloris asiatica | reverse complement strand
TATTCAAATTTACACACCAACCACTCAAGCCAGTAATGATGAAATGGAAGAATTCTATGAACTTCTTCAGTCTAATATTGATCAAACATTCAATCAAGATGTATTGGTGATTACTGGTGATCAGAATGTAAAGGTTGGAAACAAAGAAGAGGGATCAGTTGTTAGTCAGTGTTACCTTGGTGATAAAAATGATGCTGGAGATAGCATGATGAAATTTTGCAAGACCAAGGACTTCTTCATTGCAAATAACTTTTTAAAATAACATAAAAGATGATTAATCACAGGATCTCAGGAGATGGGTTATGCAGAAATCAAATTGACTACAGCTGTGAAAAAGGAGGGTGGAAAAGCTCCATAACATCAGCCAAAACAAAGCCAGGGGCAGACTGTGAAAAAGACCTTAAATTGCTCTTATGAAAGTTCAAACTGAAGCTGAAGAAAATGAAAACAAGTGTACAAGAGCCAAAATATGACCTTGGACATATCCCACCTGAATTTAAAGATCGTCATTGGGGATCTTCCTCTTTTTCTCTGACCCTCCACCTTAACAAACATGATATCCTTCTCCAGCGACTGGTCTCTCCTGACAATATGTCCAAAGTAGAGATGTAGTTTGGCCATCTTGGCCTCTAAGGAGCACTCTGGCTGCACTTCTTCTAAAATGGATCTATTGGCTCTTTTGGCAGCCCTTGGCACTTTCAATATTTTCCTTCAACACCATAACTCAACAGAACCAATTCTTCTATGGTCTTCCTTATTCACTGTCCAGCTTTTGCATGCATATGAGGTTATTGAAAATACCATGGCTTAGGTCAGGCGCACCTTAGTCTTCAAGTTGACATCTTTGTGCTTCAACACTTTAAAAAGGTCTTGTATATCAAGGTTGTATTCTTTCACCATACGTATTCAACCTGTATGCTCAGCAAATAATCTGAGAAACTGTGTTATATGAAGAAAAACATGGCATCAGGATTGGAGGAAGACTCGTTCACAACCTGCAAAATGCAGATGATACAACTTTGCTTGTTGAAAGTGAAGAGGACTTAAAACATTTACTGATGAAGAACAAAGAGCACAGCCTTCAGTATGGATTATATCTCAATGTCAAGAAAACAAAAATCCTCACCACTGGAACAATAAACAACATTCTTATCAATGGAGGAAAGATTGAAGTTGTCAAGGACTTCTTCTTGGATCAACTATCAACACTCGTGGAAACAGCAGTCAAGAGATCAGACAATGTATTGTATTAGGCAAATCTGCTGCACAGGAACTTATTATATTAGAACCATCCAATTCTCAAAGTCTTTATTTATGTTTGTCAATATGATTTGCCTTTCAGAAATGTTCCATAAATTATTTCACCACCGATTACTCTTATCTGTTTTACTTGCATTACTAATTGTTCTTTTTAATTTGGTGTTGTGTTTATAATTTTGAATAAGAAATACTTAGGCTCATATTTTTATTATGGGTTATACCTCTTTTTAAGATTTAATTATTCTTTGGCATCAAGGTTAGACAAAAAATATAATAACACAACCAAAGTGAGTACCTTGAGGATAATATAATTAAGAAACCATAGGTAGATAGATTGTTGTTGTTGTTGTTGTTAGGTGTCATTGAGTCGGTACCAACCCATAGTAACCTTATGCACAGCAGAACCAAACACTGCCCAAACCTGGGCCAACCTCACTACTGTTGCCATACTTGAGCCCATTGATGCTGCCACTTGACCAATCCATCTCATTGGTAATCTTCCTCTCTTACTCTGACCCTTCACCTTACCAAACATGATATCCTTCTCCAGTGACTGGTCCCTCCTGACAATAGATAGATGGATAGACAGACAGACAGACAGATGAAATCTCCAGTTCTTACTGTCTGATTTTTTTTTTCTTTTTCTTATGAGGATGAGAAATTATTCTTTAGTGATTTACATTTGTATGTAATTACTGTTTTCCCAAGAAACACAGGAGAATGTGCAAATATTTACCTATTCAGGTTTGGTACAAGTATCCAGTTCTTATAAAATTTGCTTTGAACTATATTGTTTTAGTCACTATTATCCCACAATTATACTTTGTACATATTTCTAGTATTCCACTTAGCACATGAAATTAAAATCATTTGATTTTTTTCTCTTCCCACTAGGTTGCAAATCTCCTAAACCAAGGACTGCTGTACTCACTTTTATAAACTTATCCTTGGTTTTAATTTGTGTTTTTTTTTAAATCACAATACTAAGTTCAAGTATGTCTATTGACTGAGTGAGTACTATTGTTTTGTAAAATGCCAATATATAAAATACAAAGGCAATAGACAATATGAAGGATATTAGCAAAAAAATACTGGAAACAGGAAAGACAGCGGGAGCAGGGAAATAGTTAAAGGCAACAGAAAGGAAGAGTTAAAGGCAACAAATCTAAAGTAATGTTGAGCTACAAATAGAGGCATGGATAGTCATGCAGGTTGAATGAGTGTGGAAGGTTGAATAGGACTATACCAAGAATGTTTATCGGTTTAATAGAGGATATTTCTGCATATGCATTTACCTATCCTGTAAATATATGCAAGATTATAATAAAGAAAGAAAAATAAAGCCAGTGTCATGTCACGAATTTCAAGCATTGGGCTTGTTCTTTTTAAGTGCTGTTGAGTTGATTGCAACCCATAGCGACCCATAATGGGTTTCCAAGGAGCAGCTCATAAGCTTGAACCACCGGCCTTGCTGTAGCTCACAGCACCACATCAGAACTCCAAAGGAACTTTTAAACAAGATCTCATTGAAATTGCCTAATTTGGAATACAAAACTCTGCTGAAATTACAGTTAAAGTAACATGTAGTAAGATATTGACGCTTCCCAAACTGTTCTTGTTTAACGCTAGGAAATTACTTCACATTTACATCTTATTGAATTAGAACAATAAATTTTTAAACAATAATTAAGACATCCATGTTATCTTGAGATGCTTCAAGAAATTTTTATTTCTTTATTTTCAATATCAATGCAATAGTATTACCTTGGGATGGAAAATAATTATTTTCCGTATGTAGGTTAAAGGAAAGCACCACATATATCTATGTGCTCTCTTTAACCCTCCAATAAAATAAAAATATCCTAAAATAGCCAATAAATTTATGTGTGATCTTGAGTTTACCATTGGTCCATGACTTTACAATAGATAATCGATTTCCTCCTTTCATGTGACAAAGCATTTAGCTAGAGAACACTTCTCATTTCTCCCTTGGAATCAGATGCTGCCAATTGCCTAAATTCTGGTCAACAGGAAGTGAGAAGAAGTAAGCATATAAAGGTTCCAGGTTAGCTAATTCAAATAAAGCTCTGTGTCCTTCACTTGACTCCTTCCCATGCAGACATGGTGACTGGAATGTAGACATGGGACTGGAATTGGAGTGGATATTTGGGGCCATGAAGCGGAACTAATTTGCTGACAATTATGGAGAAGTACATGATAAAAATTGCTTTTTAAATTAAGAACTTGAATCTCTGATCCTTGGAGCTATCCTACATTTTCTGGGCTGTTTCATGGGAGAAATGCTTTCCATCTTATTGAAATCTCTGTTATTTCAGTCTTTGTTCAACAGTTGAATGTATAATACATTCAAAAAATTGTTTTAGAGATTACTCAGCCCTGTGGTTTCTTGTTAATACTTCCCTTCATTAGGAGCAGAAGCATCTTAGCATACACACAGAAACAGAGAAGTAAGATGTGATATAAAATAAGGTACATAATGTCACCATGGGGAATTATAATAAATAACACTTAGAAATACTTTTCTATAATAATTTCTTAGACTTATTGAAGTATTCTTATAAGTACAAGAACCATTCATTATAATAATTTCTAAGACTTTACTGTTATAGGAAATAATAAATTCTAAATTATTTTAATGAAGATAAAGTCTTTGAATATTAATAATATGTATTAATATGGTTTTATAGTTTATTAATATTCAAAGACTTTATCTTTATTAAAATAACTACATTAACATACTGGAGTCCTGGTGTGGTGCTCTGGGATAAAGCACTGGACTGCAAGGTCGGTTTAAACCACAAGGTCGGCAGTTCAAACTCACCATCCAATCCTTGGAAACCCTATATAGGGTCACCACCGTGAGTTGGAACTGACTCAATGACACTTAATGACAACAATTAATATAATTATTTAAACAATAAGATTGACTATAAAAGGTAAGTTTCATTTAGTATCATCGCTGAAACTTAATTGTTCTTGTTAATTTTAGTTTTCAGAGAAGATGCTTCCCAGTGTTATATTTTTTGTCAACCCCCTTCCCCAAAAAATATACTTGCAAGTACAGGATATTGGAAAAAGAAAAGTAGATTTAATACTTACATATAAATTTTTAAAATATGAAATGACAAGCAAACAAGTTAAATGAAATTTGAAGTATTAGTTAGAAGTAATAATGATTTTTATTTATTTGCCTCAGCATTTACTATGATTTAAGTTTTTATTTTACTTATACTAAATTCTCATTCATTTAAAATACCTTTCAAATAAATTTGTGACAAAATAATTGTTGTTAGGTGTCTTCTAGTCAGCTCCAACTCATAATGAATCCCGATACAAAAGGAAACGTTCCTGGTCCTGAGCCATCCTTAAAATCATTGCCATGTTTGAGCTCATTACTGCAGCCACTGTGTCAATCCATCTTGTTGACAGTTTTCCTGCATCTCTACTTTACCAAGCATGATGTTCTTCTTCAGGGACTGGTCCCTCCTAATGATAAATCCAAAGTATGTGAAACAAGTATCGCCATGATCCCTTTTAATAAATATTCTGGTTGCACTGCTTCCAAGATAGATTTGTTTGTTTGTTTTTTTTTGGCAGTCCATGGCATAGTCAACACTCTTCCTTAATGCTGTACTTCAAAAGTATCCATTTTTATTCCGTGTTCCAATATTCAATGGTCAGTTTTGCATGAATATGAGACAATTGCAAACACCATGCCTTGGGTCAGGTGCACTTTAGCCTTCAAAGTGACATTTCTTTTGTTTTTTAACACTTTAAAGAGGTCTTTTGTACCAGATTTGCCCAGTGAAATTAATTACAAACCATGAAAATGTCAATGCAGAATTTTAATTGTCATGCTTACCACATACTTGAAATGTCACAAAATATCAGGATTATATGAGCTAAACAATTTGAAAGCATCTTTAGGGAATATGTCATTTCCAGTTAAAGACACATGTCCTTATTCCCTTACCGATTCATTGTCCAATAAATGCTAATGTATAATGATACATGAACATTTTGTAAATTCATTTTTCTAACTTTCTCTCCCCTGGGAGGGTGTTGAAACTACTTTTGCCTTTGAATGATTTTTTAAACCACTTAGTTCTTAGTTCCTTACCCAGATGGTACACAGTGTGCCAATAATAGGTTAAATGTGCCTAGGAGGATTCATTCCACCTTTAGGTTCACTGGTTTGTTTTAGTGGCGAGAGAGCTCCTTCCAACTGGGAGGCACCTCATCCATCTATTCGAGTATCCTATACATGTATATTTCCCACAAGTTTCATAAAGTGTAAAACTCTGGAAAGCCTGGTAAGGTGGAGGGTTAGAGAAAAAGAGGAAGACCCCCAGGGCAAGATGGATTTTCAAAGTGACAGCATCAATGCTCAAGAGTGGCAACAATAGTAAGGTTGGCCCAGGATCAGGCAGTGTTTCATTCCACTGTGCATAAGGTCACTATGAGTTGATACCAACTCGATGGCACCTAACAACAATAACAATAACAACAAAAGATGCTGAGGCAAATATGCAAATTTGAGCAAACATCTCCAGTGATGTACACTTCACTTAACAAAGCCATATTTTTTATTTTAATCTTTTTAAGAGAATGTAAATATGCATCCAGGACATGACTACATAGTAATGAGAGGTTTGCATCAAATCAAACAAGTATTTTATCAGTCATTTGTATTAATACATGTAATTGTATTAAGATGCCACGTACTGATAATGTTGGTTGTTGACAAACATTAGCTCATTTACTTTACTTCTTAAAACAACTTGTTACGGATTAAACCAGTTGTTGTGACTAGGTGACATTGAATCTGTTTGAACTCATAGCACAACAGAACACAACACTGCTCAGTCCTGCATCATCCTCACAGTTGTTATGTTTCAAGCCATTGTTGCTCTCACTCTGTCAAACCATCTTGTTGGGGGCCTTCCTCTTTTTTGCTGACCCTTCACTTTAACAAGCAAGATGTCCTTCTCCAGGGACTGGTGCCTCCTAATAATATATACAAAATGCTAAAGATGAAGTCTCGCATTCTGACTTCTAAGGGACATTTGGCTGTACTTCTTCCAGTACAAATTGGTTTGTTCTTATGGCAGTCCATGGTACTTGCAATAGTTTTCACCAACACCATAATTCAAATACATAGATTCTTCTACAGTCATCCTTATTCGTTGTCCAACTTTTACATGCATATGTTATTGTTGTTAAGTGCCATCAAGTCAGTTCTGATTCATAGCACCCCTGTATAGGTTTTCCAAAGATCAGCTGGTGAATTTGAACTACTGATCTTGTGGTTGAAACTGACCTTGCAGTCCATCGCATTAACCCACAGCACCACACGTATGAAGATATTGAAAATACCATGGCTTGGATCAGGTGCACCTTAATCCTCAAACTGACTTCTCTTCTTTGAACACTTTAAAGGGTCTTGTGCAACAGATTTGCCTAATGCAATACATCCTTTGATTTCTTGATTACTACTTCCATGAGTGTTGATTGCAGATACAAGCAAATTGAAGTCTTCAACTATTTTAATCGTTTTTCAATTTATCATTATTAGTCCAGTGATGAGGATTTTTTTTGTTTGTTTGTTTACACTGAGGTGCAATCCATACTGAAGACTGTGGCCTTTGACCTTTATCAATATTTCAAGTCCTCTTCGTTTTCAACAAGCAAGGTTGTATCATCTGCATATCACAGGTTGTTACTGAGACTTCCTCCAATCTTGATGCCACGTTCTTCCTCACATAACCCACCTTCTTGGATTATTTACTCAGCATACAGATTGAATAAATTGTGTGACAAGATACAACCCTTGTGCACACCTTTCCTGATTTTATACATTTAATATCCCCTTGTTCTGTCCTAACAACAGCCTCTTGGTCTATGTATAGGTTCCTCATGAGCACAACTAAGTGTTCTGAAATACCCATTTTTCTCCATCCTATCCATAGTTTGTTATAATCCATGTAGTCAAATGTCTTGATTTGATTGTAGAGCCATTGCTGATGGAAACCAGTTAATAAACTCTATTAATACGGTTTTACAGTTTATTAATATTCAAATATTTTATCTTTATTAAAATAACTATATTAACATACTAGAGTCCTGGTGTGGTGCTCTGGGATAAAGCACTGGACTGCAAGGTCGGTTTAAACCACAAGGTCGGCAGTTCAAAGTCACCAGCTTCTCCTTTGAAACCCTATACAAGGTCACTGTGTGTCGGAACCGACCCAATGACACTTAAAAACAACAATTAATATAATTAATTAAATAATAAGCTGGAATATGAAAGTTTCGTTTAGTATCATAGCTGAAACTTAATTGTTCTTGTTAATTTTAGTTTTCAGAGAAGATGCTTCCCAGTGTTATATTTTTATCATTCTCACTCTCCCAAAAATTACTTGCAAGTACAGGATATTGGGGGGGGGGGGGAAACTAGAGTTAACACTTATATAAATTTTTAAAATATGAAATGAAAAGCAAAAGAGTTCTACTTACACATAATTTTAATAATTGTAAATATTTTTCAGCAATGACATGTTCTCTGAATGTGGTAGTTATGTGTCATGGAGTCAGTTCCAACTCACAGGGACCCTGTATAGGTTACCAAGATTATAAATCTTCATGGGAGCAGAAAGCCCCATCTTTTCCCAGTAAAATGGCTGGTAGATTCAAACTGCTCACGTTTAGATTAGAAGTCCAACTCATAACCCACTATGCAACAAACCTATTTTCTTCTTAGAATGTTGTTGTTGTTGTTAAGTACCGTGGAGTTGGTTCTGACTCATAGCAACCCTGCACAGGGTTTCCAAGGCTGTAAATCTTTACAGGAGCAGAATGCCTAATCTTTCTCCCGCCGAACTGCTGGTAGTTTCGAACTGCTGACCTTGTGGTTAGTGCCTGATTCGTAACCACTACGCTACCAGAGCTCCTTTCTTCTTGGAATAGAGGTTATTAAAGCATAGTAATGCTGTGTTGGTTACGAATCAGGCTGCTAACCTCAAGGTCTGCATTTTGAAACTATCAGCTGTTCTGCAAGAGACAGATGAGGCTTTCTGCTCCTGTAAAGATTTGCAGTCTTGAAAAATCTGGAAAGGGTCACTATGAGTCGGAACCGACTCCACGGTACTTAACAACAACCACAACAACACTGATGTGTTATCTAGACTAACCATGAACTGTGAAGACATAACACCACAAAACTACATCTCTATTTAAGAATGCATTTCTTATTTGAATTATCAAAGCCTTTTTGGGACAAAATAAAGTTCCATTAAAGGCAAGATAGACAGTTCTTCCTACGTAGGGAAGGAGCGAAAGGCTGTGTACAATGGTGATGCTTTGCCATTTTGGAAAATATTTCCATTCTCAATATGAAGCTAGATTTTACTTTTCTCCTTAAAAATAAAAATTTTAAACATGATGAATGTCTTTGAAATTATGTTGTGTTTGTTCTGTGCTTAAATTAATAGGCCTAATAGATAAGCAAACAGATGTACCTGTTCTTATACACTGGGAATGTTTTAAAATATATTAATCTGTAAACTGCCAGAAAAGTACACCATTTTTCCTTTCAACTATTCAAATGTTCCTGAAAAGCATCATAGCAGAAAATTTCAAAAAATTTTACTTAAAAAAAACAAAACAAAACCCTACATGGACTAGCTCTTCTACCCCATGTTTAGAAATAATGAAATGCTGATGGGAGCCAGTTTGATCCTAGGACCATTTACCTTATGAACAGAAACTGAAATTCCTCATTAAATTGGATAAAAATTAACAAAGAGATAGCTCTTTGGGAGGTAAGAACCTTAGAAGGGGCAAAAGATTAAATATGTCCATGCTGGCCTTTCCCATGTATGTTTTTGATGAGACTGTTGAGGAAGCCCAAGTTGTCAAGGATTCTATGCATTCCTAAATTCTTATCAACAGCAAACAACAACAAGGTAAGATTATAAGAGGAGAAATGAAGCAAAATTCATTTGATCCTTTTCATGATCTTCTGTGAAGAAGAAAGATCTGTAGGTCAGGTCTATGCCTGGAGGGATTGCTGTGTGCCAGCAATCTGTAAGTACACAGGGATTCTAGGAAGAGTAAGGAAAACTCACAAGATCCAAAGAAGCACTGAGAAGAAATTCAAGAGCGATAATATGACTGAATATCCTGTGTTAGAGGAAGCTGTCTCTTGAAGGAAAATAATTGGGATGAAAATAAAGGATGCACTTATTTCCCACAGCTATCCAGCAACTATTTATAACTTCATTAATTTATCTAGTCAACAAAACTGTTCATGTGCCTGTACTCTGAACAATATGGTCAAAGAGTAAGGGATGGTAAAATATAATCAAAAGTTAACATTCTCAAGTGGAAACATGGTCAGTATGATGGCAGTACTCTGAGAGATGTTTGCACACATTGCTATGATACCACATAAGAAAGCAATCTTAGGCCATCAGGGGAGGTTGTAGAAGGCTGAACAGAGGAGGTGACATACATCAGCTGAGCTTTCTGAAATAATATCAATTCATTGCGTTAAGTGTCCTCAAGTCAGTTCTGATTTATAGTGACTTGTATAGTGTTTCTGAGAAGTAGCTGGTGACTTTGAACTGATGACCTTATGGTTCACAGTCCAGTGCTGAACCTACCATGCCACAGCCGGAGTCCAATCTAGTTAGGCAAAATTTGTGCATGAAGAAAGTAGAAAGGCAGAGTTTACATTAATGTGTACAATATGCAAAGTCATGACTTACGTGGGCAACTAGATATGCTCATTGTGATGGAACCCAGAGGAAGGAGAAATAGAAGTGGAAAACTAGTGAGAAATCAGGGGAAACTGATAAGACATGGTAAGGATTTTGGACTTTGACCTATAGTCATACAGGAGCTTGGGTGTCTAAAGCTTACTCTGACAGAAATTCAAAGAATGTATTGGAAGAGAACGAATACTATTAAGAAGACTCTAGTAGAAATTATGAAGACTTGGAGCACAGGGTTGGAGAAGAGGCTACAAACTGGAACGACACAAAAGCTGTGAAATTGATATAAATTGGAGATTGATTAGACAGGGATAGCAAAATGAAATCAAAGTTTGACTCCCAGGTAGCTTAACAAAAGTGTACAGATTGGTAAAGTCAATGAAAACGATCTATTTAATTTTGAACACATCGTGGTCTATATTACATGCCCGCACGGGCAAAGGAGAATTTAATATGAGAACTACTGAGAGTGTGTGGTAAAATGAGTTCCTTCATGTGGCGTTGGATTGTGAAGGAAAAAAATAAAACTTGGGAGATTTTTTTCCCCTGAGACCTAAGGAGTTGCTCACAGGTGCCCGTGCTAAAATTGCCCTAGTTGTTTGGGGTTGCTAATTACATTTGCTCAGGAAAAAAGCCAGTCCTGGTCAGCAGAAAATATAAGGTCTTATGCAAATAAATGGAGCCATTTTGGTGTAATAATGGGTTTGGCCAGTTTAGTACAGTGAATGGATTGAAAAATTATTACACAAATCAAATTGTTTTTGGTAAGCACTGTCCAGTCGGTTCCGACTCATAGCAACTGTCTACAGGAATCCTGGTGTGGTGTTGTAGGCTAAGCACTGGGCCGAAAGGTCGGTTTGAACCTGAAGGTTGCCTATTCAAACCCATCAGTGGCTCCTTGAAAATCCTATAGAAGGTCACTATAAGTCTAAACCGACTCCACAGCATTGATCAAGTAGGGTTTCCAGAAGTCCTAGTGTGGTGCTATAGGATAAGCACAGGACTTCAAGGTCGGTTTGAACCACAAGATTGGTGGTTCAAATTCACCAGCCATTCCTCAGAAACCCTATACTTGCTCACTAAGAGCTGGAACTAACGCGATGGTACTTTACAACAACATAGCATTTCTTAGGAGTAGTTATTGAGTTTGAACCTTGCGGTTAGCAGTCCAGTGTTTATCCTACAGTGTCACACCAGGACAAACAGCGGCTTTAAAATCCACTCATTATGAGTGAATTTGCCTTGATAAAGATTCAATCCCATTGGTATGGTCAAAGACAAGGAGGGAAGAAAAGAAGCAAGGAGAGAGGGAGGTGAGCACCTTTGAACCAAAGGGCAAAGGTGCTAAACATGTTATAACACAGGTTAAGAGCTGTAGCAAGGATAAAGGCTATAGGCCTGAGAGAGAGCTTGTGAGCGCCCAAGTACAGCTGCAACCTGTCCCGAGGGGCTGTGCATGCCAGAATGGGCCTGGGCTGCTAAGAGAGAGAATGTGCTGCTAAGAGCGAGAATGATCGTACTATGGAAAAGGAAGCGATGTGCTCGTCATTTCCAGACCTTGCCCATGTGCTTGCTGACACTGACCCTGAGTTGTAGCCTGTTAATTACAAGTTGATCCTGACCCCAAGTTGCCTGTTACTTTCTTAATAAGCTATATAGCTGTAAGTGTAGTTCGTGAATAGCTTGGAGAAGTTAGAAATCGGGGATACGTTTACCCTCCGTCTCATAGGAACCAGCTTTGGGCTGATTCTTATTAAGGAAATCATATATTTAGAGAGTGAATATACAAACAATGGACTGAGTATATAAGACAATTAAATGCTGGCCCACAATCTGCAGCAACCAGTCTTCTTCTTGCTGTGAAGGGCCATCGAGTCGATTCCAACCCAGAGCGACCCTGTATAGGGTTTCCGAGGAGCAGCTAGTGAACTTGAACCTCCGACCTTGCAGTTCAAGCAGCTTTGCAGTCTGGTGCATTAACCCACAGCGCCACACCAGGACTCCAGTCTAAGAAGTCAAATTAAAACTGCTACAACCATTGACCAAAAAAAGTCAGAACTGGATCAATGACTACCAGCTTCTCTATTTATTACCTGACTTCCAGCTCACGGCTTACCAGAGGAAAGCAAATATGCTTCCCAACCTAATCACATTGAGAGTCCCTGTTTCTAGATAGCCATCTCCAGTTTTCCAATGCCAAAAAAAAAAAAAACATCAATCAGAACAGACCTGAAATCTTCCCTTGTTTTCACTATAAAACTTTCCTATTCCTCTGCTTGCTTTTGACTCTACCAAATGCAAGAAGCGATCGTGGCTGATTCTTTTGTCAGAGCAAGCGCTGAATAAATAGCCTCCGTGTGTGTTCATTTTATTGTTTTTGTTAAGTGCCATCGAGTCAGTTCTGACCTATAACGACCCTGAACAGGATTTCTGAGGCTGTAAATCTTTACGGGAGCAGAAAGCCTCATCTTTCTCCCACAGAGCAGCTGGTAGTTTCAAACTGCTGACCTTGCGGTTCACAGCCCGATTCGTAACCACTAAGTGATGTTTATTTATTATCATAGCTTTAGTGGAGATTCCACAGAGGTTCAGTGTACCCTGCTTATCACTGGAAACCCCTACATTTGACTAGGAGCAGTACGCACAGAGGACCTCTATGACTTGCTACTTGCAGCTTGATAAGTCCTTGTTGCTGTGATAAGTTAGAACTCAGTCTGAACTTCACTCTCTTTGAATTGAGTTTCTCATTATTCTCAGTCTAGTTCCTCGGTTTTGTTACTTATTTGGTATCCATGAAGAATCTTTCCTATTGTTTTTTGTTCTCCTTTGCAGTTGCACTTTGTGTAGGGGTATCTAAAACTGTCATTTGTCACGAGAAAGAAAATCACAGAGTGGAAGCCAGGCATAGGTCCTATAAATCTATTGTTGGAGCCAACCTCACAAACTCTTGGAGAATAACTTCCTTCCTATCCTCCTTCATAAAAATGAGGAGGTCACACTCTCTGGAATTACTGAAGTAGCTAGACAGGTTAAATCTCACCAAGAAAGTACCCATGGAAAGGCAAGATAATGAATCCTTTTGTGCCTGAGAATTACTCAAAAAAGATTTACAGGGAAGAGCAAGCCCTTGTCTGTCGGGGTCTGACCTCGACATAGTTGTGTTGTTCACGAGTGTTTGGTTCACGAGGAGGGGAGATCCAGC
>NW_006408523.1:20704954-20705642 GCF_000296735.1 Chrysochloris asiatica | reverse complement strand
TTGTCCAGGAAGCAGGTGGTGAAGAGCAATCAGTTCCTTTTGTACTTTGATGGTTGAAAAGAAAAAGCTGGAAGTCTACGGACCATTGCGTTCTCATTCTGGTCCATAAAGGAAGCAGCTCCGAGTCTAAACCCAGCGTTTGTCAGGAAGCAGGGACCCTGAGAGATGGGTGCGTGTGGCACTGAACAGTCCAGGAAACCCTTGGTTATACTCAATACAGAGTGTAAGATCACACTTTCTCAAAGGCCTTGAACTCTATCTGGATGGAACCTTCTGGGAGACTGTTTGCAGCTGTGACGAACACCCACTACAACAAGCAGTGTTTTCTGTGCTTGGGTGTCCACTTCAGACTCTGGGACTTTCCCGACAGCCCCTTTGCTTATTTAGTTGGTTGCTGACCATTTAATGACCAGTCATCTAATATGATTAACTGCAATTACTTCTAAATGCTTTATAAATATTAACTTGTTTAACCCTCATAATCATGGGAGGTTGTATTATTAATCCCATTACTAGATGAGGGTCTTACTAGCAGCCACACTGCTTGTAATTGCTAGAGATAGGATACAAACTTACACATGCTTTTAACAACTAATAGTTAAATGATTTATGATTATTTATTGGGAAAATCAAAGCATAGTCAGAAATTATAGACCAATTTTATGGAGAATTTTATATTAATTTAGAG
>NW_006408523.1:20698804-20704706 GCF_000296735.1 Chrysochloris asiatica | reverse complement strand
GGTCAAATGGCTTGTACCCCACTATTAGATTAGAGGTTGGGGGTTTGAACTCACTTAATGGCACCAGGGATAGTCTGTCCATCTGCTTCCAGAAACATAATAGCCCTGAAAACCCTATGTAGAACTTCTATCAGTAATAAATACATGAAGCCACTATGATTTGTTAAATGTTTTTTTTTTCTTTCTTTTATTTTTTCAGTGTATAGATGAGGAAACTGAGGCTCAGTGGCTTATTCAAAATCACATGGCTTAAAGGGCAGAGCCACGACCAAAGCACAGATCATCTGATTCCAGTCAACAGTTCTTTCCACTGCATCACATAGCGAGATACTAGAAACATCTTGAAGTAAATGAGGAGGCTGAAAGGGGGAAAAATAAGCTTAAGAAGGAAAAAAAACAAAGAGCATGAGTGATTCGGGCCTGCCTGCCTCTTAGTGACTGCACACCAGTCTGCGAAGCCCATCACAGTCAAACCCCCATAGTGAGTCAATGTCTAGAGCATTGTGGCTTTGTCAACAGCCTCTCAAGGGAACTGGAAAAATTTGCTGAATTCATGTTGCAGTTTAGCCCATTATAAGAACTCTAATGTAATTAGACTCAGAACCAGAAATTGCATATATCCCACCAACTTAGTAAGCAGAGACTGTTCCATTATCTACTTAAGCAGAGACTGTTTCATTATCTACTGAAGTCTCCCAGTTACTCATCCTGTGTTAGCTGTAGCTTCACATCATCAGTATAACATGAACCACACAACTTTGTGATTTTTCAGTCTATATAGACATTTGGAATCTGTTGAGAAATATCAATAGTGATAAGAATAACTAAAGATGAGTTTAAATGTTTGAAAGAAGTTTTACTAAACTCAAAATCTATTCCACAACATTAAACATATTTCTTACAAAGCAATACTATCTTGATGATAGTAAGAAGTAAAGTGTATCATTTTAAAGAGCAAAAGTTTCCACACTCTTTTCATACTTTATCTGGCATAAATGACTCAAGGTTTTCACTTGAGTCATTATATTTGCTGTAACTTGGATTATATTTTCTGTAATTTGGATTTTTCATATTGCAATGTTTTCTTTCTGTTTCTTTTGCTCTTTACTAATTTATTCTCCATACCAAGAAGTGTATGTGCTGAAAAGGGTGAATAGTCCCATATTTTAAATTAGCTAAATAAAAATGAATGTTAAAAATTTATGTCGAAGAGAACGAAGGTGCATAATAAGAGGAAGGTCAGCAAAAACACTGGGAGGAGAATAAGAATTAAAGGCAGCAGAGGTTGTATGGCTAAAGTCTGATGTTGCTTAGTGCCGTCAAGTTGGTTCCAACCTATGGTGACTCTGTGTCGAGTTTCTGAGGAGTGGTGGGTTTAATCCACTGACCTTGCGGTTGCAAGCAACCTTGTGGTTCAAATCAACCTTACTGTCCAGTGCATTATTCTGCAGCCCTACACCAAGTCAAAGCCTAAGCATTCCAGAAGAATGACCAAATCTGTGTTAGAAGAAGTATAGACAGGATGCTCCTTGGAAGTGAAGATGTGGAGACTTTGTCTCAAGTCCTTTGAATTGTGTTTGGTCACTGAAAATAAGGAAGAGCCTCATTCAGTGAGCTATAAGGATACAGTGGCTGCAATAATGGGCTGAAACATAGAAACACTTAGAAGCTAGCACAGAACCAGGCACTGTTTCATTCTGTTACACATACAGTGACACCTAACAACAAGCCCACACAAAAGAATTCTGCATTTTTCAATTTTGTTGCTAAGTGCCGTCATGTCAGTTCCATCTCACAACGACCCTGTATAGTGTCTCCAAGGAGAGGCTGAAGGGTTTGAACTGCCAACCTTATGGTTAACAGTCCCATGTTTATTCAACAGTGCTGCACCAGAACTTCCTTATTCAGTTTTCACCACATCAAAACGGAAATTTTGACATCAGTAAGGGATCCAAACTGTGTTCCTTTGATTGAAATCTGGAAACAAAAAGAAGCCTGAAGGAGAAAGATCAGGCTCGCAGGGTAGATGGGGGAATGGAATATTCCCAATGAAAAGGTTCCTACTGAAATTCTCATAAGATAGTCCTCATTGACAACCTTGAAAAACCGAGCAGGAATGTCATCATGATGGGAAATAACATAATTTCCTGGCACAACTTTCCTGATCTATTTTTCACCAATGAAGTTTTCAATTTTCTTAAAACTTCCATGTAATAAGGCCCTTTGATAGTTCTGAGTTCCTCCAGAAAGTTTTATTAAGATTACCCCTGGAAAACCCACAAAAATAATCACCATAAACTACAGAGCTGACCACGTGCCTTGAATTTAACTGGCCCAGCAGATCCTCTCAGAAATCACTGTTTTGTTTTCAGATATGGTGCTGTAGGATAAACACTGGACCGACCACAAGGTCAGTGATTGAAATTCACCAATCACTCCTCGGACACCCTCTACAGGGTTGCTATTAGTTGGAATTGACTCAAAGACACTTAACAACAACAAATTACTTTTGAAAACATCATGAAGATACTAAGACAAATACACTGGTTGTTGTTACTTGCAATCGATTTAGTTTGGGCCCATAGCAGCCCTATGTATAACAGAATGAAACTCTACCCAATCCCGAGCCATCCTCATAATCGCTGCTACGCTTGAGCACATAGTTGCTGCCACTATGCCCATCCATCTCGTTAGTAATCTCCCTCTTTTTCCCTACCCCTCCATTTTACCAAGTAGGATGTTCTTCTCCAGAGACAGGTCTTTCCTGATAACATGTCTGAAGTATGAGACACAAAGTCTGGCCATCTTGACTTCTAAGGAACATTCTAGTTGTACTTCTTCCATAACAGATTTGTTTTTTCTTCTAGAAGTACACAGAACCTTTAATATTCTTCTCCAACACCATAACCAAAATCATGACTTCTTCTACAGGGTCTTCCTTACTCATTGTCCAACTTTTACATGCATATGACTATTGAAAATATCGTGGCTTGGGTCAGGCATACCTTAGTTCTTAAGCTGACATCTTTAATCTTGAATAACTTAAAGAGGTCTTGTACAACAGATTTGCCTAATGCAATACATATTTTGATTTCTTAGCTGATGTTCCTATGTTGTGCTGATGGTGAATCCAAGCAAAATGAAGTTTTTCACAATTTCAATTTTTTTCTCCATTTATCATAATGTTATTTATTGCTCAAATAGTCATGATTTTTGTTTTCTTTACATTGAGGTGCAATCCATACAGAAGGCTATGATTTTATTTTCTTGATGTTCATCAGCATTTTAAATCCTCTTGCCTTTCAGTAATCAAGGTTGTATCTTCTGTGCATCACAGGTTGGTAATGAGTCTTCCTCCAATCCTGATGCCATGTTCTTCTTCATATACTCCAGTATCTCAGATTATTTGCTCAGAATATAGACTGAATAAGTATGGTGAAAGGATATGACCCTGGCGCACATCTTTCCTACTTTTAAACTATTCGGTGTCCCCGTTCTACTCAAGCAACTGCCTTTTGGTCTATGTACTGGTTCCTCCTGAGCACAATTAACTGTTCCAGAAAGCTCATTCTATACAATGTGGTCCATAGCTTGTCATGATCCACACAATCAAAAGCCTTTGTGTGGTCAATAGAGCACAAGTAAACATCTTTCTGGTATTGTCTGCTTTCAGCCAAGATCCATCTGATGTCAGCGATGAAATCCCTTGTTCCACCTCCTCATCTAAATTCAGTTTGCATTGACAGCTCCTTGTTAATGTACTGTTGCAGCCATGTTTAAATTAACTTTAACAAAATTTCATTTGCATGTGGTATTAATGATATTGTCCTCTGATTTCCACAGTTCTTAGGGTCACTTCTCTTTGGAATGGGCACAAACATTGATCTCTTCTAATCAGCTGGTCAGGTAGCTGTCTTCCAAATTTCTTGGAATAGATGGGTTGTTGCTAAGTGCCATCAAGTCGGTTCCGACCCATAGCAACCCTGTATAGGATTTCCAAGGCTATAAATCTTTACGGGAGCAGAAAGCCTCACCTTTCTCCCACAGAGCTGTTGGTGTTTCAAACTGCTGACCTTAAGGTTCGCAGCCCGATTCATAACCACTACACTACCAGAGCTCCTTAGGAATAGATGGGTTAGGGTGTCTCTAAAAGACTCAGAGAAGACAAAGAATATAATCATCCAAATGAAAAAACCAAACGGCCTATGTTCTGCATTACTTAAAGCCTTTATCCATCTTTTCTACTCTGCCAGCCTCTGCATATCCCTTACCTGCCTCCAACAAGTCTCCTTTCCTAAAGAAGAGTTAACTACACTTTGAGAGCATTTGCAAGGACACTGTGTTCCTGGATTCAATTGCAGTGTGAATTTCTAATGCAAGAGGGAATTGCTAGTTTCAAACTTCTATCCAACAGTTAATGATATGTAAATGGCCTATCAAAGGTATTATAATGCATGCAGAGGTAAGGTACACACACTTTAAGTAAAGTTCAGAATTTCATTTCCCTGCAATAGAAAAAAAAAAAAATGATAATATTCAAAATAAGTAACACTAGTTGCAATCTGGAGAAAAGGAAACGAAATTTCTAACACCAAACAACAGTAACAACAAAAACAACAAAAAGAAAACCCAAATCATCAGATGCCAGCAACAGTACTTATTATTATAAAACGTCAACTTTCAGATCTACAATGTAAAATTTAATAAACAGCTATTTGACATCATAATACTTGCAAGAACACAGCAGGGGAAGATGGAAATAGTGTAAAACCTAATAACATGTGCAAAGTTCCATAAGAAAAATAAATATTCTAGTGTCAACCTGACAGTTAAAATTCAAGGTTGAAGGTACATCTTTGTAATAATGTGGTGCTTCTCATCGACAAAACATTTTCTCCAGAACAACTAGAGTTAGTTTTACTTTTGAAAGAAAAAAAAAAAACTTTTATATTATAGGGCAAAAAATAAGAATAACCAGAAATTGGATAAATAAATATTCTGTAAATAAAGATAATATTCAACCAACAATTAGAGTTTAAAATTTATACATTTTAATTACAAATTAATGTAAGACTCAAACTTGGGCTTCAATGTCCAGTGTATCAATGATATTGAAAGGTTTCTCAGTGTGTCCTCAAAAGGCAAAGGATTTATAGAGTTCAAGACATTGTTATTCAGATTCCCCAAATCAAATTAAACATTTAGCCTTTAAATAATTGTGATGGTTATGTGCCTCGGAGTCGGTTCAAACCCATAGAGACCCTGTACAGGGTTTCCGAGGCTGTAAATCTTTACAGGAGCAGAAAGCGTCATCTTTCTCCCGCGGAACAGCTGGTAGTTTCGAACTGCTGACCTTGCGATTCACACACTGTTTCGTAACCACTACGCTACCAGAGCTCCTTTAATAATTGTTGTTGTTAAGTGCTGTCGAGTCGATCGCAACCCATAGCGACTCTGTGTAGGGTTTCCAAAGAGCAGCTGGTGAGCTTGAACCGCCAACCTTGCAGTTCAAATGGCTTTGCAGTCTGGCGCATTAACCCACAACGCCACACCGGGACTCCTTTAATAAAAGAGCTATGTAATTGTTGTTCTTCAGTGCCATCTAATTGACTCCAACTAATAGTGATCCTCTAATTTTTCATTAGAATACTGGAAATCTGGTAACAATATTTATCAAGATGCTATCTGGGGGTCAAATCAATGAGGCACACAGCAAACCAATGCTGGGTCTTTGGTATTGTTAGGTGTCATCGAGTCGGTACCAATTCATAGCGATCTTATGCACAGCAGAACGAAATACTGCCCAATCCTGGGCCAACCTCACTACCATTGCCACACTTGAATCCACTGATGCTGCCACTTGGCCAACCCATCTTGTTGGGGGTCTTCCTCTTTTTCTCTG
>NW_006408523.1:20696412-20698094 GCF_000296735.1 Chrysochloris asiatica | reverse complement strand
GCACAATTAAGTGTTCAGGAATACTCATACTTCACAATATTGTGCATAGGGTACCGACTCACAGTGACCCTATGCACAATATATCTTGTCATGATCCACACAAGTGAACGCCTTTGCATAGTCAATAAAGCACAGGTAAACATCTTTCTGATATTCTCTGCTTTCAGCTTTAAAAATAAGGAAATTACTACACTAATTTATTCTTAAAATAGAGTATTATTGCAACATATTAAGGAATCCGCAGAAGCATTGTGGCTCCACAGGATAAGCCCTCCACTTTGAACTACAAGGTCAGTGGTTACTTCTACCCACCAACTGCTCTGCAGGAGAAAGATGAGACTTCCTGTTTCTGCAAAGGTTTAAAACCACAGAAACCTTATAAGGGCCACTATGACATGAAAGTTACTTGATGACACTTAACAACAAGAAAGTACAAATAGTTAGCAAGCTCAGCTGTTTACTAACTGGTTGGGGTTTTGACCTCACCTAAAGACACCCAGAAAAGAAAGATGTGAGAACTTACTTCTCAAATGTCAGACATGGAAAACCCTCTAAGTACAACTCTGGATGACACATAGGATCGTCATAAGTCAGAATTGATGGGACAGAAAACTGGTGGTAGGTAGTAGTGGTAGGCACATTAGAATTGATCATTTAGTCTCACTTTCCTGGAATTTAAACTCTATTATTTGTCAGGCTTACATGAATGTAGCCATAGTTGTTTACTGGTATACGGTAGTTGTTATTGTTGTTAAGTGCCATCGAGTTGATTCTGACCTATAGCGACCCTGTGTAGGGTTTCTGAGGAATAGCTGGTGAGCTTGAACCACCAACCTTGCAGTTCAAATGGCTTTGCTGTCTGGAGCATTAACCCACAGTGTCACACTAGGACCGGTATATGGTTGTTGTTGTTAGGTGCCGTTGAGTTGATCCTGACCCATAGCGACTCTGTATAGGGTTTCTGAGGAATAGCTGGTGAGCTTGAACCGCCAACCTTGCAGTTCAAATGGCTTTGCTGTCTGGAGCATTAACCCACAGTGCCACACTAGGACCGGTATATGGTTGTTGTTGTTAGGTGCCGTTGAGTTGATCCTGACCCATAGCGACTCTGTATAGGGTTTCCGAGGAGTAGCTGGTGAGCTTGAACCGCCAATGTGGTAGGTCCCTAGAAAAGAGATCAGGTAGCGTGTTATATTGTTCTTGTTGTTAAGTGCCATCCAGTCGGTTCTGACCCATAGCAACCTTGTACAGTGTTTCTGAGAAGCAACTGATGAGTTTGAACAGCTGACCTTGTAGTTCAAACCAACCCTGTGGTTAGCCTACAATGCTTATTTTACAGCATTATAAAAGAACATATATGTTGTTAGGTGCCACCAAGTTGGTACTGACTCATAGTGACCCTATGCACAACATAACAAGACACTGCCTGGTCCTGGGCCAACCTCACAATAATTGCCACAATTGAGATATTGATGCTGCCACTTTGCCAATCCTTCTCACTTGGGGTTTTCCTCTTTTTCTCTGACCCTCAACCTTATCAAACATGATATCCTTCTCCAACGACTAGTCCCTCCTGACAATATGTCCAAAGTATGAGAGATGACGTTTTGCCATTCTGGCTTCCAAGGAGCACTCTGGCTGTACTTCTTCCAAAACAGATCTGTTAGTTCTTTTGGCAGTCC
>NW_006408523.1:20683703-20694872 GCF_000296735.1 Chrysochloris asiatica | reverse complement strand
TTTGCTTTCTTCCTGTATAATGTTCTTGATGTCGTCAACAACTCTTCTGGTCTTTGGTCTTTAGTGTTTATTGTATCAAATCTGTTTTTCAGATGATTTCTAAATTCAGGTGGGATATAGTCAAGGTCATATTTTGGCTTTAGTGGACTTGTTTTCATTTTCTTTAGCTTCAGTCTGAATTTGCATATAAGCAATTGATTATCTATTTCCGTAATCTGCCACTGGCCTTCTTTTGGCTAATGATATGGAGCTTTTCCAACGTCTCTTTTCCACAGATGTAGTCAATTTGATTCTGTGTATTCCATCTGATGAGGTTCATGGGTATAATAATTTCTTATGCTGTCTAAAGAGGTATTTAAAATGAACCATTCATTGGTTCTGCAGAATTCTATCATGCGTTCTCTAGCATCGTTTCTATCACCAAGGCCATATTTTCCAACTACTGATCCTTCCTCTTCGTTTCCAACCTTTGTATTCCAATCACCAGTAATGATCAATACCTCTTGAATGCCTGTTTAATCAATTTCAGATTGAAGAATGTGTTAGAACTCTTCTATTTCATCCTCACTGGCTTTAGTGGTTGGTGCATAATTTTGAATATCAGTGGTATTAACTGGTCTTCCCTGTTGTTGTGGTTGGTAAGTGCTGTTGAGTGGATTCCGACCCATAGCGACACTCTATAGGGTTTCCAAAGAGTGGCTGGTGAGCTTGAACCACCAACCTTGCAGTTAAAACAACTTTGCAGTCTGATGCATTAGCCCACAGCACCATACTAGGACTCTGGTCTTCCCTGTAGGTGCGTGAATATTATCCTATCACATATATTGTTGTTGTTATTGTTAAGTGCCGTCGAGTTGATTCCGACACATAGCGACCCCGTATAGGATTTCCAAGGAGCAGCTGGTGAGCTTGAACCACAGATATAGGACACCAGTAAATATTTGTTATTGTAATTAATATATTTTTCATTATAAATCACATTCATTTTAGCTTAAAGTAGTAAAAAACACCATTTTGTTTACGTTGTCTTCATTTCCTGATCTTTTGTTCCAAAATTCTCACTGAATAACTATAAAACTGATACCAAATATAAAATTACAGCTCATAGGCATGCCAGTGATTTGTTATTGCTAAAGCTCAGAAGGGTATATTATTAGGTATGGCATAGATAATCAAGAGTATTGGTTTTTTATACTTCTGAAGAGCAAGTTGCAAATGTATGCCTTTTCAGCATTCAAATCAAGCACAATGGTTCAAATCTCAAACGAACAACTAATGTATTTCAAACCAACAGCTAATGTCATGCTTCATTAAAGTCAATAAAAACTCAAGAATGCCATTATCATAGGTATTATTTAATATGATTTAGAGACTATTAGCCAATGAAATTTAGTAAGAGCAGAAATACTACAAAGGAAGAAACAAAATGTTATCTATAATTATCTATACTAAATAACCCTTTTCTCCCATTTTTATTTCTTTTGTTTTTGTCACTATTTGTCATAGTATGAGAGTAAGTCAAGAAGTATTGCTACTAGGTTCAGTTCATACATGTACAGGCTTATTTCAAACAAAATGTGTCTAAACATGTCTTTGTGATCAATGGATGGCTGAAGATAAGTTCTCTCAATACCACACTTGTTTTAGGAGTACTGGTATAGTGCAGTAACGTAAGAACTGGACCACTAACTGAAAAATCAGCAATTCAAACCCACTAGTTGCTCCTCAGACACCTTACACAGGGTCACTATGAATCTGAACCCATTCAACCAATGTAACAACACTTATCTCATTGGGGTGCTTTCAAACAGCAACAACAAAAGGATATGCTTTGTACCATTAAAAAACAAAACAAATTTGAAGCGCAATATCAAATGTTTACCAAAACTCAAGTGGACATCTTCCCAAATCATTGAAGCTTTTTAACAAGTTTAAAGGAATGTTGCTCCAAATAAAACAACAGTTTTTAACTCGATAATGTCTTTTAAGAAAAGTCCAGAAGATCTCAAAGATGATCACAGAAAGGGAAGATCAAACAAAAGCTTCAGTGACTGAAGAAACTGCAGCTGTGATCCAGAAACTGGTGGAAGAAGACAGCAGAATGACCAATGATCATTGATTGAATAGCTACTGAAGTTGGGATCTCACATTGTTCAGCATTTTCGATTTTAAGGGAACATCTTGTCCCCAGTAAAGTTTTGCCTCTATGAATACCAAAAGTGTCTTGAGAAGATTAGCTAGCTCAAATAGTTTATCTTTCCACTAGTATTTTAAACACAATCAAATCTAATGAAGCTGATTTCATGGAATTAATCATAGCCAGGGACTATCCTTAAAGCAAGTTCCAACCAAAGCCGTAGCTTCTGAGGGGATGTACTGAGTTGATAAATTCAAAGCCGAGAAGTCAACTGAGAAGGTTATGGTAATTGTTTTGTGGTATTCCCTAAAGGTATTCTTTATAGGTTTTCTTCAAGGACACAGGACAATCATGGCAACTTATTATGAAGACATTTTAAGAAATGGAAGACTGCATTGGTGAAAGGCCAGAAAATTTGCACAGAGGATTTTTTTCCCCATCATGACAATGTATTAGTTCATTCCTTGAGGGTATCAAAGTCTTTCCTGTGAGAATTTTGTTGAGAAATCTTACCCCATCCACCCTACAGCCCTGATCTTGCCCCTTATGATTCACGGGAGATGTAAACATGATTCGAGTTCCTCGAGGGTGACAAAACTGCTGTTTTGATATATGTAAATTGAAGAACACCGAATTCTTCATGGAAGGATTCGAAAAATGGACCCAATACCTTCAGTTCTGTATGGACTTGGATGGAGGATATGTTAAGAAACAAGAGTTTCATATTTTGATATTTTTAAATAAAGGTTTCCATGATTTTGTAGCAATACTTGTTGATCTACCCTTGTACAATGGATTATTGTTTGTTATCAGTAATAGTTGCAAGGCAGGGTGCAAGCATTTAGGGTGGCTTGCAGCACTGTACCAAATCCAGAACTGGACCAGTCATAACTACAATCACTAATCTCGGTGCCTGTCCAGAAAGAAAAAATTCCTATAGGAACACCAGAAAGTGGCCCTATGACTGCTGGTCACCGAGAAGATAGTCCAGAAAATAAAAAGACAAAATAAATAAACTATTGGTTCCCATGGATATAGTGCTAAGGAGTTACTTCTCTTTGTAGATCAGTACTGTTAGCTTCCTGGGGAACCAATACCTCAATGGATGGCTGTTGTTAGGTGCTGTTGCGTCTGGGAGTGGCTAATTTAGGAGCAGTGTCTTTAGTTTTGAATGCCACAGAATAGAGGAGTATGTTTGGGTTGACACAAGATTCACAACTCAGTAGGCAACAGTGATAAATGAAGATACATGATTCTGTTACACAGCAAGTTAACTGGAGGGTACAGCCAGCCTAGTGGACTGGATAAAATTTGAAATGAGATTTGTTTACCCTGAGGAGGAAAATTGCCCCTTTCCCTCTTAAACACCAAGTGGAACACTCCAGAGGAAACAGATGATGTGCTGTTCATGCAAGTCACACTTTATGGTTATCAGGATATCCACCTGAGTATGCCCCTGCAGAGCAGCTAATTATTTATTATGGCTCTTCCAGCCATATTATTCCAGCCACATCATTCTGCCATGCACTGAAAATCCTAGTCTCTACGACTGCCATAATGGACCTATTTTGAAGTGAGTTTTTAAGGAAGCATGATTAAGGTGGGACTAAGGATTAAGATAAAACCTAAGTGCAAAGATGTCAGCTTGAGGACTAAGGTGAGCCTGACCCAAGCCATGGTATTTTCCAATAACCTCATATGGATGCGAAAGCTGGACAGTGAAGATCGTATAAGATTTGATGCTTTTGAGTTATGGTGTTGGAGGAGAATACTAGAAGTTCCATGGGCTGCCAAAAGAACCAATAGATCTGTTTTGGAAGAAGTGCAGCCAGAGTGCTCCTTAGAGGCCAAGATGGCCAAACTTTGTCTCTCATACTTTGGACATATTGTCAGGAGGGAATAGTTGTTGGAGAAAGATATCATGCTTGGTAAGATGGAGGGTCAGAAAAAAGAGGAAGACCCCCAACGAGATAGATTGGCCAGGTGGCAGCAATCTACGGACTCAAGTGTGGCAACAATAGTGAGGTTGGCCCAGGATCGGACATTGTTTCATTCTGCTGTGCATAGGGTTGCTATGAGTCAGTGCCGACTCGATGGTACCTAACAACAACAACAAAGTACAAGGAGAAAGATGAGGTTTTCTGCTCCTGTAAAGATTTATAGCCTTAGAAACCCTGTACAGGGTCGCTATGAATTGGAACCAACTCCATGACACATAACCAACCAACCAAGGTGTAAGTAGTGCTAAGGAGTCCTGGTGTGGCACTGTGGGTAACTGTGCCAGACTTCAAAGCCATTTGAACTGTAAGATCGGCAGTTCAAGCTCACCACCTGCTCCTCAAAAACTCTACACAGGGTCGCTATGGGTTGGAACCAACATGGTAGCACTTAGCAACAACAGCTAAAGGAGTCCTGGTGAGGTGTTGTAGGATAAGCACTGGACAGCAAGGTCAGTTTAAACTGCAAAGTCAATGGCTCAAATCCACCAGCTGCTCCTCAGAAACCCTATGCTGGGTAGCTATAAGTCAGAACCAACTCGACAGCATTTAACAACAACAACAAGGAGTAAGGATTAAGGTAGAACTAAGGATTCCCCCTCCTTACTAGAGGGTGTGACTCGTCACCACCCTTAGTTTTCCTTGAGGAGATAGTATGAGTTCCTCACCTCCTGAGACTATGTGGGTGAGGAGAATCCACCAGAGTGACCTCTGAACTATTTGCCAGCCTCTACAACTACATGAAGCACTGTGAGCTCTGTGAGGCACTGTGGTGTATTTCAGAATGCTGGGACAGGAGGGAGGCAAAGAGTGATGATTGATGTCAATGATTAGGGAGTGGAACACCATGTTGCAAAAGTCAGACATTTGGGATATCCTTAACCTCCACCTCGTAGGAACCAGCCACATGCTGATCTTTCCAAAAGAACTTATTCATGCAGCCCTTTACATATATCACGGCAGACATGGTAATCAAGGGAGACCCTTCTACGTGGGCGCCCTACATAACCTTGAAACAAAGCAACAATTGAAGAAGCATTTTCAGATCTACTGGCACCTTCATGCCTGCATAGTACATATGCAAGAATTGAAAGAATTGGAGAAGGCAATGGGGAAAGAACTTCCCCCAGTAGGGGAGATTTTTAGATGGTTATTAAGAAATGGGATGACTATAACAATCACTGATCGAACTGAAGGACCTCGGGTAGCATAGCGGTTACAAATCAGGCTGCTAACCTCAAGGTTAGCAGTTCGATACTATCAGTCATTCTGCAGGAGAAAGATGAGGCTTTCTGCTCCTGTAAAGATTTACAACCTCAGAAACCCTACTCAGGATCACTATGAGTAGGAACCAACTCCACGTCAAATCACCACCAATGGAATTGAGAAAAATGTGCTAATGAAGCACTCAAGGAGGTTGTGTAGACAAACAGAAACTCCTGCTGGTTCCCCAATATTAAAGAGGCTTTACTAAGTCTGTTCTATTCATCCCGATCAAGAAGAATTTAATGATGGAATTTCCCACCTGGGACCCTTTGTAGCAGAGACTCAGCTAATTGGTCCAGAAAACAATTGATGAGTCAAGATATTCTGGTCTAGCCCCCAGGAAGGGACAAGACCAGAAAATCTTTCATATTCATATGTGTGGGTACAATGGCCCAGGGTGTGGAAGAGATCATCTTGGGACTCCTGGACACAAGAGTCCAAAGTACTATAATCCCAAATGTGCCAAAGTTTTGACGGGACCTAGCAATGGACCAATAAACAACATTCT
Organism: Chrysochloris asiatica; assembly: GCF_000296735.1. Lineage (NCBI taxonomy): Eukaryota > Metazoa > Chordata > Mammalia > Afrosoricida > Chrysochloridae > Chrysochloris > Chrysochloris asiatica. Next base: position 20,688,964 of record NW_006408523.1, on the reverse strand, counting down.
TATCAATGGAGAAAAGATTGAAGTTGTCAAGGACTTCATTCTTCTTGGATCAACTATCAACACTCACGGAAGCAGCAGTCAAGAGATCAGACGATGGATTGCATTAGGCAAATCTGCTGCACAAGAACTTTTGAAAGTGTTGAAGAGCAAAGATGTCAGCTTGAGGACTAAGGTGTGCCTGACACAAGCCATGGTATTTTCAATAACCTCATATGGATGCGAAAGCTGGACAGTGAATAAGGAAGACCATAGAAGAATTGATGCCTTTGAGTTATGGTGTTGGAGGAGAATATTGAAAGTGCCATGGGCTGCCAAAAGAACCAATAGATCTGTTTTGGAAGAAGTGCAGGCAGAGGCCAAGATGGCCAAACTTCCTCTCTCATGCTTTGGACATATTGTCAGGAAGGACCAGTCACTGGAGAAGGATATCATGTTTGGTAATGTGGAGGGTCAGAGAAAAAGAGGAAGACCCTCAAAGAGATGGATTGGCCAAGTGGCAGCATCAATGGACTCAAGCGTGGCAACAGTAGCGAGGTTCACCCAGGATCGGGTACTGTTTCGTTCTGCTGTGCATAGGGTCACTATGACTCGGTACCGACTCGATGGCACCTATCAACAACAACAACAACAATGATTAGACTGGAGTCCTGAGTGTGGGTTAATGCGCTAGACTGCAAAGTTAGTTTGAAACACAAGGTTGGTGGTTCAAGCTTACCAACCACTCCTTAGAAATCCTATACAAGGTCACTATGAGTCATAACCAACTCAACGGCAATTAACAACAACATGGTTAAATTGGGGATGTGTGAGGATGCAATGGTTGTTTGTTGTTATTAAGTGCCATCGAGTCAGTTCTGACTAATAGTGGCCCTGTGTAGGATTTCCAAAGAAGAGCTGATGGGTTTGAACCACCAACCTTGGGGTTAGCAGTCCAGTGCTGATCCTACAGTGCCAAACCACGACTTCACAACACTTGATAGGATAGGACTAAGGTTAAAATTTAGACGAGAATTAGAAGATGTAAATAGGATGTGTATGAAGTAGTCACATCTCCCTCCACTGAATGTATCATAGGTGTGGATAGCTTGTCTAGTTGGCGAACCTCCTCCTACCTGATATCATAAAACTGAAGGCATGTAAATCTGCCCTGAGACCATTATTGATTGGACATAGTAAATGGGAACCATTAGAATCACCTGAGTCCACATGGGTTGTTAAATTGACACAGTAAAAGACACAAGGTGTACAAAAGGAGATTACTGCTTTGATTAAAGACATGCTAAAGGCTGGAATGTTGGTGCCAATAAATTATCTGCACAATATGTCTGCATGACTTGTGCAAAAGACATGACTTATGGAGGTCTAAATAAATTAGTATTTCCTGTAACTTCAGCAAGTGCCCTGGTGGTACAGTGAGTTAAGCATTGGGCTGCTAACTACAAGATCTGTGGTTCAAACCTACCAGTTACTCCATGAGAGAAGATGAGACTGCTTGCTTCCATAACAATTTATAGCATTTAAAACCCTCTACAAGGAGCTCTAGTAGTGTAGTGGTTTGAATCGGGTGGCAACCCTTAAGGTCAGCAGTTCAAAACTACCAGCTGCTCCAATGGAGACAGATGAGGCTTTCTGCTCCCATAAAGATTTACAGCCTTGGAAACCCTTTATAGGGTTGCTATGAGTCAGAACCGACTCCACGGCACATAACAACAACAACAATAACAACAGGGTCACTATGAGTTAGAATCAACTCAGTGGCAATGGGTTTTGGACAAATGGAAAGCTCTCTTTCAATTTAGAAGGACATCAGAAGAACCTCCTTCCTAGATCAGAAGGCAATTGGATTAGCAAATTGATTTGCTGAGACACTCTCTTAAAGTGGCCATTGAGCAGACAAGGTCGTGCTATAGGAACGCAGAGGTGGGTTGAACCTAGATACACCCCTCTTCTACTTTCCAAAGCACAAATTGTCCATAAGAACTGCTCTGTCTGCTAACAAGAAAGAGGCTGCAACTAGCTCTGGGGCATAATCCCCAGATAAACAGACCTGCATACATCTAGCAAGCTGATTACATTGGACCAATGGCTCCTGTGTCCTGGACTGGGCTTTGCATATTCTGGAGCAGAGGCAAATGCCAAAAACATCATTAAGGTATTGGATCAAAAGCTAGTATACCAATTTGGGCTACTGAGTTATATTTCATCAGACCATGTATTTGTTGTTGTTATATGCTGTGGAGTCGGTTCCGACTCATAGCGACCCTACACAGAGTTTCCAAGGCTGTAAATCTTTACGGGAGCAGACCGCCTCATCTTTCTCCCGCGGAATTGCTGGTAGTTTCAAACTGCTGACCTTGCGGCTTGCAGCCTGATTCGTAACCATTACACTACCAGAGCCTAATTTATGGCATTAGGCAAATCTGCTGCACAAGACCTTTTTAAAGTATTGAAGAGCAAAGATGTCAGCTTGAGGACGAAGGTGTGTCAGGGTATTTTCAATAACCTCATATGCATGTGAAAGCTGGACAGTGAATTAGGAAGCCCATAGAAGAATTGACGCATTTGAGTTTTGGTGTTGGAGAAGAATATTGAAATTACCATAGGCTGCCAAAAGAACCAACAGATCTGTGTTGGAAGAAGTGCAGTCAGAGTGCTCCTTGGAGGCCAGGATGGTCAAACTTTGTCTCTCATACTTCAGACATATTGTCAGGAGGGAGCAGTTTCTGGAGAAGGATATGATGTTTGGTAAGGTGGAGGGTCAGAGAAAAAGAGGAAGACCCCCAGTGAGATGGATTGGTATAATGGCAGCATCAATGGGCTCAAGCATGACAACAATAGTGAGGTTGGCCTAGGATCGAGCAGTGTTTCGTTCTGCTGTGCACAGGGTTGCTATGAGTCAGTACCGACTCGATGGCACCTAACAACAACAATAACATAGGGTACGCATTACAGCTCGCAGGGTGCAGCAATGGGCCAAGAAACATCATATGAAATGGACATACCTTATTACATACTACATAAGAATGATCGTTAGATGGAAAAATGGAATGGGTAATCAAAATATTTGCTGTCTAAAATGGGGGATGGGGGATACAAACGTGATAGACTCACTCACACACACTCAACACGATGTGGGCAAAGACAGGATAAGTACTGGAGAGATTCCTGTTTCTCTGGGCAATCTAGAGAAAACAGGGTTGCTGGAGGATGCTGGTGCCACTGTGCAGTTCTTCCCCACAACACCCAAAATTTCTTTTTATCCTTCAAGAAGCTGCTGCCCCGAGACCAGGGAGGTAGCCATGGGGGCCAGTAGCAAAATCTGTACCTCAGAAATTCCAAGGACCTGATGGGACGGATTATACGCTTTACCTAACTGGAAAAATTGGGGTTGACAGTGAATTGTACCATACTGCCTTGTGGTTGATGTAACCCCATGCAATATAAATGGATGTGTACTTCAGGGGGAAGCATGTGCTAGATGAGTCTTCCTACTAACAACCTGAGCTGGCAATGCAGCTAAACCTGATATCCATTTCCAAGCTGAACAAAAATAAATGACAAATAGAAGGAATGAGAAATGATAGCTGAAAGTAAAGGAATGAACACATTGACTATGCAGCAGGAGAAATCTAACATACTGATACCTTGAGAGAACCTCTGAGCAAAGGAATGATGATCTCTCGATTAAATTTTATCAAAGGGTGGAACTGACATTTGGAGACTAAATCAGACACGTACCTGCAGTAGACCTGAATGACCAGTATCTGAGGAACCTCACTCTGAGCACACTTTTACCCTACTGAAAGATTAATTGTTAATGACTCTTAGAGGCTGGTAAAACAACTGGGATGAAAAAACGAGTGCTTCAAGTATGAAAGGGTCAATGAAGAGAAGAGCCAGGGGGTGGCCTATCAGGCAGCAAATTCCTTAATATGACTTTTCTATCTATAGTTTTGTTGTTGTTAAGTGCCATTGAATCAGTTCTGACTCATAATGACCCTGTATAGCGAGTGGCTGGTGAGTTTGAACTGCTGACCTTGGTGCTCAAACAGACCTTGTGGTCCAGTGTTTATCCTACAGCGCCACTCAATTGGATGGTACCAGATTATTTCTTAGTTATCTAGAGCTGCTCGAACAGAAATTTATGTTCTCACACTTTAGGAAGCTAGCAGCCTGAATTCAGAGCACATGCTTTAGAGGAACGTTTACTTTCTTTGTTGCCTCTGGAGGAAAAATCTTGGCTCTTTGGCTTCTGTTCTGGTTCCTGATTTCTGGATATTTCCATGTGATTTGGCATCAATATTTCTACATTGCTCCTTGCCTGCTTGCTTGTTTAATCTCTTATATCTCAAAAGACACACCCTACATTGGTCTTGCTTCATTGGAATAACAAAAGTGACAACTGTGGGATTATCACCATAGGAATACAGGTTAGGATTAACAAAATATATTTTAGGGGTACACAATTCAATCCATAAGATTCCACCCTTTGGCCCCCAAAATTCATGACCTTCCCACATTCACCTCATCACATCACTGTGAAAGTCTTAAATCAACTCCAAGTCCACAATCTCATCTTCTGAATCATCTAAATCACATATGCATGAGATTTTAGGCATATATAATCCTGAGGCAAAATTCCTCTTCATCTGTGAACCTGTAAAATCTAGAATAGAATTTATTTGCTTCCAAATTACAATGGTAGATAAAGTTCTGGAAAGAACAAGAGGAAATTCTCAAAGAAATCCTTTGGTGTGCCTTCCCAGAGTTAACAAATCTGTTTCCCCTGTGTGGTTCTCTGGGAAGATGAGTCCTTTCTGATAATGAAAAGATAAGGATATTCGTGCTGTTTGTAAAGCTTGTGGTATTTCTTTTATGGAAGTACTGGGTAACCAAAATAGTACGATTGCTTGGTAATCTACCCAGAAATTCAAAAATTTCAACTCCATACAAAATAATAATTCAGTGAAGTTTATGTTTAGAAATTAATTATACTAAAGAATCTTAGAACTGTACCTACATTAATCTATATGTTAAATGCAATTCAAATCCAAATCCAACTTTCCCCATAATGTAATACAATTCATCTAATATTTGATGAAATAGGAAATGCAAGAATTGAAATGATTATTTTGATCACTTCTACAGCTCTGGTAGCGTAGTGGTTACGAATCGGGCTGCGAACCTTAAGGTCAGCGGTTCGAAACTACCAGCCGCTCCCCGGGAGAAAGATGAGGCTTTCTACTCCCGTAAAGATTTAC
>NW_006408523.1:20683037-20683603 GCF_000296735.1 Chrysochloris asiatica | reverse complement strand
AACAACAACAACAACAACAGAGTAATAATCTTTATCATAATTTTCTATATTTGTACTTATATGTTTTTAATATTTATTAGCTCCTTTATTTAAAATATTTGCTTCCCAAGTAGCCAGTGTTTAGGAAGATAAAAATTTCATTCTAATTTCTGTCACAGGGCAAATAATTCTTGACCTTAGAAGTCACCATCATGCCATCACAGAAACTTCTTTTACACACAAGTGTCTGTCTCTATTGATAGACATGTAAAGGCTTATTTTAAAATTGAAGGAGAAAGAGGAGTCTGCAGAAAGGAGGTGACATGATGGTATGATGGCTGTTTCTTATTTGATATGTTCAAGTGATTTTGAGCCCCTACGTTCAAGGGTGAATGAAACACTTCTCTTTTGAGATCCTGTACACAAACAAGGCTGCTGCAGGCTCCTAGTAACACTGTGTAGAGCAGCTCATCCACGCAGGGAATCTTGAGCCGATCTCCTGCACCTTTGCAACTCTTTCCTATAATGTATTTCCTTGAACCTTTTTCATACCTGAAGACATAAAACCATCCTTGGAATTGTGGCAA
>NW_006408523.1:20664291-20682597 GCF_000296735.1 Chrysochloris asiatica | reverse complement strand
GGATGCTGTGTGTTGAAATGAACTCAGAGGCAGTGGGCTGAATATTTAAGAGAAAGGAATATGGTAAAGGTAGTGGAGTACCTGAAGACCACCAAGAACAACTAGAATCGGGCTCTGAAATGGTATGAGACCCTCTGCAGTTGTCGTGTCTGCTTTTCTATATACGCTGACTTCGTCTTTTTCTCTACAAATCTGTTTCCTCTGCCTAAGGCACAACAGGGCTGCCAGTATGTTCCAAATATTACATTTTATAACTTCAATGGCTGGACTTATACAAATGGGCTCTTTTAGTCCTAAAAATCTCAGAGAAGGAACTATAAGTGGATGGGAAGAAAGAAAGAAAGCTATAGGTCCATCTTCTGTCAAGTGCTAACCCCTGGTCCAACCAAAGCTGAACAAATTGGCTTGGCATATTATATTTACACAGCAGAACTTTGACCTGTAGAGCATGTGGAAAGAGAAATAGGCATAAAATAACGCTGGGAAAATGGTATCTATTGTAACAGCTGTATGAATATTAAACTTAATAATTCCATGTGACTATGGCAAATTGAGTGTTCTGCAGAAGCCCACCTATCAATTATCTTTGTATCATCTATCTATCTAATGAATAATATATAATGTGATACATATGAGGGAGCTTCAGAAAGTTAGTGGAAAAATAGAATGGAAAGATAATGGACATTTTCCACAAAGGTTTTGAAGTCCCCTCATACAATATATGCAATATATAGATTCCTGATCACAACTCCCTTCTTACAACACTATTGCCATTACTTCCACTGAGAAGTGTGGTTTATGCTCCCTCCCTGGACAACTTAAATCTAAGGAGGCCTTTGTAACAATGATGTAACAATCTTTTGAGTCTAGAGAATAAAAAACTATATAGCTTCTGTCAAACTTCTGGTGTGGTGATGCTCCGGTTAATGAGGTAAACTGCAAAGTCGGTTTAGGCCATAAAGGCCAGCAGTTCCAACTCACCAGCTGCTCCTTGGAAACCCTGTACAGGGATTCTATACATGGTCACTATGGGTTGGATCTCAACTCATCAGCACTTAGCAACAAAGCAACATAGCTTCTGTTGGGCTTGGTCTCTTTCTTTCTTTTGTGGGAATTAGACTTTTAAAAATCTAGTCGCCATGTTGTGAAGCACATGGAGAAGTTCTAGGTGGGTGCCCATTCAACAGCTCGCGGTATTTTGGTCAACAGACAATATCAAGCCTGGACTGGTGAGGGAGTGAGCTATTCAGTTATCCCAGCCCCAATCCTTCAAGTCTTCCAGCTGGATCCTCAGACTTTGTGGAGCAAGCAATGTCTGTCCCCACTGTGAGTTAACAAAATTCTCACAGAAACCTTGAGAGATAATTAATAATTATAAGAATTGATGCTATTGAGTTATGGTGTTGGAAGAGAATATTGAAAGTGCCATGGGCTGTCAAAAGAACCAATAGATCTGTTTTAGAAGAAGTGCAGCCAGAGTACTCCTTGGAGACCAGGATGGCCAAACTTCGTCTCTCATACTTTGGACATATTGTCAGGAGGGACCAGTCGCTGGAGAAGGATATCATGTTTGGTAAGGTGGAAGGTCAGAGAAAAAGAGGAAGACCCCCAACGAGATGGATTAGCCAAGTGGCATTATCAATGGACTAAAGTGTGGCAACAGAAGTGAGGTTGGCCCAGGACCAGGCAGTGTTTTGTTCTACTGTGCATAAGGTCGTTATGAGTCGGTACTGACCCGATGGCACCTAACAACAACAATAGGCACTATGTTTTAGGACGATTTGTTAATCATGCTGTTCCATGGGAGAAAGATGAGGCTTTCTGCTCCCGTAAAGATTTACAACCTCAGAAACCTTGTACATGGTCGTTATGGGTCAGAATTGACTCGACAGCACTTAACAACAACAACAGCAAGTACTGCAAGGGATATAGACAATAAAATCAGAGAGAAATGGGCAGAATTCAGAACTGATCATCAAAACAAAAAGTTCTAAGATTCCTACAAACACCTCAAGAGACTTCATGGCACAATGAAGCTGCTAACCACAAGACTGGCAATTCTAACCCACCCAGTGTTTCTGGCATAGAAAGACCTGGGGATCTGTTCCTGTCAAGATGAAAGCCTAGAAAACCCGATAGTAGATCTGGGAACAGACCCACTCTGTCACAGGGGTTACTAGGAGTCAAAAATCTACACAAAACCATAAGCCACCATGTTTCTTGGTGGTGTTATTGTCTGTCTTTGGTATGCATCTGGAGGAATGGCTAACTACTACCACAAATTTAAAGAGCTTTGAAAAAGAACATGAAGAGTATCTGTATAATGGTTCTTTGATAGCATTTTATACCTTAGAGTGATAAGTCAACAATAATGCCTTAAAGCATCACGGAAAATTTAGGGTCTTGTTGTTATGTCTTGAAGCTATTGGGATTAGTGACCAGAAAAAAAATGTGTGGACTAGCTCAGGAGAATTGCATAGTCTGTTAGTTAAGTGTTATCCCCTCTGAGTGAAGAAATGGCCTCACAGTCAGAATCTGTAAGAGTGCCCAACAACCATTAACCTTCCTTTGCTTCTAACACATAAGCTTTAAACCTAACTCTGCAAAATTTTATAGACAAAGATCAAACACCAATATTCTACCACCCTCCAAAACCCAAACCCCAATGCCATTGAATTGATTGTAATTCATAGGGACAGGGTTTCTAAGGCTTTAAATCTCTACGGTTGCAGAAAGCCTCATCTTTCTCCCATGAGGTGGCTGGTGGGTTTGAACTGTCCGTCTTTGCGTTAACCATTCAGTGTTTAACCTACAGCACCAGCACGGTTCATTTCTAGCACCTTGTTACTGGTAGTTTATCTTGTGCTTTACAGGAGGAAGACTCTTCCTTGATTTCCACACTTTCTCACAAAAGTTAGAGCAGCAGAGATTTTCTGTATCTCTTTCTCTTTGTTATTCCCAGTCTTTGTAAGCTACTCCTTCTCCAGGAAGGAAAATATTTTTGGATATTTAATGTCTAAAATAAAGAACAGTTGTTATCTAGTCAATGCTGACTCAGGACAACTCCACATACATCAAAGGGGATCTATGCTTCATAGGGTTTCCAATAGATGTTTTGTTTTGTTTTGTTTTTCTGAAGTAGATTGCCAAGGTACCTTTTTTCCAAGGTACCTCTTAGAGGACTCAAACCTCGAACCTTTCATTTAGCAATAGAGTGTGTGAGCTTTTTGTACCACCCCAGGATTCCAATGTTTTAAACTTCTTAAAATTTCCCCATCTCTGAATTCACATTACTATGTCAATAAATTCATCCAGTTAGCAAATAAAGCTGTGTTGATCCTCTATCCACTTCTGAACCTTTTACATTGGGGTTTTTAAGAATATTGTAGAATGTTTTCAAACTCAACTGTATCACAGTCAACCAATATTCTTCAAATGGAGAGAACACTTGAGGTGTTTGTCTTATCTTTGCATATGGATTCCCCAGCATGGTTATAATCATAGTGACACTGTATGAGGGTTCTTAATTTCTTGATGAATTGGGAAGAAGATACAAAGTACCAGTGCCTCATACACACTTCTCTAACAAGCTCAATTATTCTGGGCATGCTTGTTTGGTGTGTCATCTATATCCTCCTTTATTTCATTCATTCAAATAGAATCCAGAATACTGACCTATGGAGAGCCATAATCATCGATATTCATTTTTACGGAGCATAGTGGTTATGAATTGGGCTGCGAACCACAAGGTCAGCAGTTCAAAACTACCAGCTGCTCCATGAGAGAAAGATGAGGTGTTCTGCTCCCATAAAGATTAACAGCCTCGGAAACCCTGTGCAGGGTTGCTATGAGTCGGAACCAACTCCACATAACAACAACAACAACATGCTACATGAGGAGTCCTGATGTGGCTCTGTGGGTTAATGCTCTGGACTGCAAAGTCAATGGTTTGAACTGCAAGGTCAGCAGCTCAAGCTCATCAGCCACTCCTTGGAAACCCCATACAGGGTCACTATGAGTCAGAACCAACTCAATGGCACTTGACAACAACAACATGCCAAATAAAGTCTATGATCATAGAGAACCATAATCCTTGTCCATTATTAAGCTTGTGTTTGCTACACTGTTTTAGTAAACTTTGTTGCTCCTGCACCATAGTCTAACACTGCTGCACTCAGCTCTGTATACTTCCCATTCCCCACTCCCCAGGCTCAACCACAGAGAATTCTCGACTCTACACATCAGAAGTCCTGGCAGAACTATATGAGAACAGAGACTAGGTTATTGGTTGTTAATTGCTTCCAACTTGGCTCCAAGTCATGGCAAACCCATGTATGCCAAGAAGAAATATGCTCCATAAAGTTTGTGTGTCTGTGACCATAAAAGCTGTAAGACAGATCTCCAGGGCTTTTCCCCGACATGTCTCTGAGTGAGTTCAAACGACCAACCTTTAGATTAGTACTCAGCACTTCCTTTTGTGATTAACTAATATTATTCAGCATGATGTCCTCCAGCTTCTTCCTTGTTGTGAGTTGTTTCACAGATTCCTCATTATTCTTCAGTGTTGCATAATGTGGCATTGTGTGTATGCACTGAAGTTTATTTACCCATTCATTCCTTTGTTGATGGGCATGTGGGCTTTGTCTATCTTTTTGCTATTGTTAATAGTGCTGTAATGAACATGGGTGTGCATATATCTATTCATGTCACCGCTCTTATTTCTTGAGGATATATACCAAGAAGAGAGATTGTTGGGGTCATACAATATTTTTATTTCCAACTTTTTGAGAAAGCACCAAATAGTTTGACACAGTGGCTGCACCATTTTACAGTTCCACTAGCAATATAAGTCAGTCCTAGTCTCTCCATACCCTCACTAGCATATGAAGTTTTCTGTGTGATTTTTTTTTTTAACTTTGCTATTAATGCTGGAGCAAGATAATATCTCCTTGTTTTGATTTGCATCACTGATGGCTGATGAGCCATCAGAGATGCAAATTTCTTTATATGCTTGTTGGCCACCTGAATGTCTTCATTGGTGAAGTATCTGTTCATGTCCTCTGTCCAGTTTTTAATTGGGTTATTTGTCTTTTTCTTGTTGCGATACTGAAGGTTTCTTTAAATTTTAAAGAGTAGTCCTTTGTCAGATATGTCATTGCCAAACATTTTCTGCCCAGTCTGTGGATGTTCTTTTAGTTCTTTTGGTGAAATATTTTGATGCACATGTTGTTAAGTGCCGTCCAGTCAGTCCTGACCCATAGCGACCCTGCATAGGGTCTCCAAGGAGTGACTAGTGAGCCTGAACCACCTACCTTGTGGTTCAAACCAACTTTGCAGTCCAGCGCATTAGTCCACAGCACCACACCAATTAAGGAGGTCCCAGCCATCTATTTGTCTTCTGTTTGTATGTTTTCAATTATGTTTGATGATATATTTATGTCATTGTATCAATGTCCCTAAGTTTACCCATATTTTTAATTTGATGATCTTTATAGTTCTTGGTTTTACGTTTAGGTCCTTAATCAATGTTGATTTCATTTTTTTATATGGTGTGAGATATAGGTCTTTTTTATACTTTTGAAATGGATTTCCCATTTTGCCAGCACCAGTTGTTAAAGATATGATCTTTTTCTCATATAATATATTGTGGCCCTTTGTTAGAGAATAGATTTACTTCTGGGGTCTCAACTTTGCTCCATTGAACTATGTGTCCTTCATTGTACTAGTACCAGGCTGTTTTGTCTACTGTGGCTGTGTAGTAGGTTTTGAGATCCCATAGTGAGAGTCCTCATAGTTTTTGCTTCTTTTTTATTAATGCTTTGCTTATTTATCCAGTGTGACTTCCATTTCCATACAAAGTTGTTAATTCATTTTTCCATATCTTTAAAGAATGATGTTGGAACCAGGACCGGGGTTGCATTATATCTATAGATTGCTTTGGGTAGTATTGACATTTTCACAATGTTAAATCTTCATATCCGAGAGCATAGTACATTCTCACATTTTTTGTAGGTCTTTTTTGTTACTTGTAGTAGTGTTTTGTAGTTTTCTTTGTATACATCTTTTGCTTCTCTGGTTAGATTTGTTGCTAATTATTTCATCTTTTGGATGGCTGTTGTAAATGATATAGCTTTCCTGGTTTCCTTTTCAAAGTTCTTTTAATTAGTGTAAAGGAATCCAGCTGATTTTTGTATGTTGATCTTGTACTCTGCCACTTTGCTGAGTCTTTCAATGCGTTCCAATAATTTTCTTGTCTTTAAGATTTCCTATGCATAGGATCATATCATCTGAAAATAGAGAAAGTTTTACTTCTTCTTTGCCAATTGGGATGTCTTTAATTTCCCTTTCTTTCCTTAGAGGTCTGGCTAAGTCTTCCAGCACAATGATAAATAAGAGTGGTGATAAAGGGCATCCTTGTCTGATGCCTATTCACAAAGTTTCTCATGACTGAAAGTGACATAGGCTATTGGTTTTATATATATGCCCTTAATTATGTTGAGGAATTTCTCTTCTATTCTTATTTTGTTGAGTGTTTTCATCAGGATAGGGGGCTGTATTTTGACAATTGCCATTTTTTATCAATTAACATGACCATGTGATTATGTTCTTTTGTTTTATTTATGTAATAGGGTATGTTAATTTTTTAAAAATATTGAAACATTCCTACATACCTGGTATGAATTCCACTTGCTTATGACCAATTTCCTTCTTTTGCTGACCCTGCTCAGTTTTCTCTCCTATTAAGCACTCGATCCACTTCTTTAATCTTTCCTTTGAAGCTCTTGATTGCTATTTCCATGAGCATTGGTTGTGGGGGAAAAAAAAACTGAAGTCTTTGTCATGTGGTATATATTCAATAAGGTTACTTATTTAATATACCAATGAACGCATATTCTAATAACTTTCCTCAAAGAATTATTAAGTAGAAATTTTTCTCTGGTGGTCTCTGACACTGACCAAAAAAAACCCAAAAAAACACTGTCCTTCTTGTTGTTGTTAAGTACCGTGGAGTCTTCCACACACAATAAAAAGAGATCACAATATACAGAAGAGGAAGGTTGGAAGAAAAATGATAAAGACAGGGAGGAGTTCAAGAATTGAAAGGAGTAGAGGTAAATACTATTATACACATAACCCTGCAATAACAGTGATGTATGGGTAGATGCATGAACAGATGTTGGACAGGTATGGGAAGGAGAGTGTATCTATAGCCACAAGTATATAAAGGTCTGACAGAGGATATATACATGGACACTTACCTTTGTTGCAACTGTATCTATGAATATACGGGAGCATCAAACAGCAAAATTGTGAAAACTTTTTAGACATTATCAAACACCCTTAGGAAATGAGTTGCTACATCTGTGGGCTCAGGACCACAGCCTCAAGAGACATCATGGTCAACTGGCATAACACAGTTCACAAAGATCAGATTCTAGATCCTAGTTTCATGAGTTGTGACTAAAATCTTAAGAGGTCATAAGTGGCCATCAAAGATCACTTCGATTATTATTTATTTGATTATTTACTCACAAAGAATAATTGGTCTTTCCTTGTGTGGGAAGAGTGATGAACATGGAAAACACTTGGATCAACTCATCCAATGGCCTAATGAAACATGTGAAAAGCAGTCTCCACATCTCTGAAACCTGAAGAACTAGATGATACCTGCCTAACACTACCTAGTCTGCTGAAAAGGATCACATTAGAAGGTCCTAGATAGAGTAGGAGAAAATGTGGGGAAAACCACAAAATTATAAAAAAGACTGGGCTTGCTGATCAGAAGGAAACTAGAGAAACCTGAGACTGTGGCTCTCGGCCACCCTTCAGGTCTAAGATAGAACCTCCTGATAGAATTTTCAGTCAAGAGATAGAAAGCTAGAGAAGGGGACAACAGCACTAGGAAGATCTGCACACCATGGGGTGGTCAACCATTCAAGATCAAAAAAACAGCATTTAGGACAAAATTCAGAAAATGAGGCAGGAGGATGGAATGAAATCAAGAATCACACGGAAGAAGTAGGATAAGTGATGTAACGTTGAGGACATTAAAATAAAACTAAGTCCATAACTTTTTAAATGTAAAACTGATGATTTGTTCAGTAAATCTGCACTCAATTCACGATAAAAATGTAAAAGAACCAAACAATAACAGAAAGTCGCCATTGTTATTGTTGTCGTTAAGTGTTGTTGAGTTGGTTCCGAGTCATAGCAACTCTGTATACAGTTTCTGAAGAGTTGCTGAACCACCGATCTTGGGTTCAAACTGAACTTATGATCTAATACTTACTCTACAGCCACACAAAGTCACCATTATGTTGTTGTTATATGCCGTTGAGTCAGTTCCGACCCATAACAAACCAGTATAGGGTTTCCAAGGAGCAGCTGGTGTGCTTGAACCATCAACCTTGCAGTTCAAACTGACCTTTCAGTCCAGAGCATGAATCCACAGCGTTACACCAGGACTTCCACAAAGTCACCATAGAACCTCAAAAATCTGAGTATATTACTTTTCCTTATTCTGTAGGTCATGAATATGTTAGAAAAATGGAGCAAAAATCAGAATACCACGAATCTTATTTTCACTTTTTAACAATATCAAATTTGTGTCTACTTCTTTCTCCAATAAGTAGAAATAAAAATGGTCCTCTGCCCTCATATTGTAAGGGTCTTACAGTTCAGACACACTTTTGTGAAGATAACTTTTTTTGTGATCTTTATTTTGAAGTAATTCATATTTACATTATTTTATTACAGTGAAAATAAATATTTGTAACACATGCAAATCTCACAGAGTAACTCAAATATGAGAACAAATGCATTAGTAACTTTAAATTAAAAGCTGGTTTTCTTGGGGAAATGTCTGCATTTGTTTATAAAATGTCATTTGCATGCTTTAATTGGCTTTCCTAGTACTTTAAAGGTAAATTTTATAATAATTTTCTTATTTGAACTTTAATTTACAAACTACTGTGTCCTTTTGTATATTTGGATATAATTTGCATAAACAGTATAATTACAATTATCTACTTTCCCCAAAAGATTAGAAAGGAAAAACTGCTAATTAATCTCATTTGCATGTGGATAAGGTTAATTGCTAAGACCAAATTTTATGTTCCCTTGCAAAGCTGCAATAAATACTGTCATGCTTATTAAGATACAACATAGATATTATACTATGTACCAAATTAGATAATAATTATATTTATGTCTTATCTTTCACTCTCTATTTTTTAAATAAATTTTCTCCTTATTGAAGAACAAATTATTTAATTAGATGGAGGCTTTCTTCCTGTCAGAAGTATTAAAATCTAGTCTATTAAAAATAGTGTTCACCTACCTTTCTAACCCTGTTGTTGTTAGGTGTCATCAAGTTGGTTCTGACTCATGACAACCCTGTATAGGGTTGCCAAGAGCAACTGGTAAGTTTGAACTGCCAACCTTGAGGTTAGCAGTTCAGTGCTTATCCTAACCAGAACTCTTTCTAGTTCTACTTTCATAATATTTCCTCTTTTCATAATTTAAATATAAATACTAAATAAATAATAGCAGTCGCTATGGGTCGGAACCGACTCGACGGCACTTAACAACAACAACAACAAACCCTTTTCAAGGATATATTTTAATTTATTCCATCATTTATTCAATACTTGTCTGTCTAGGTCCCTGTCTAAAGGAGCTCTGATAGTACCATGGTTAAGCCGTAGGTTAAGCTACGAACCAGAAGATCAGTGGTTTGAATTCACCAGCCATTCTGTGGAAGACAGATACGCCAGTCTGCTTCCTTAATGACTTACAGCATTGGAAACCCTAGCCGTTCCAGTCTGACGTAGGTCACTAGAGTCAACTCCACAGTAATAGGTTTAAGTTCCTGTCCATTGTACTTGCTATATCTTTCATTCATCATCACTTATTACTATAGAGAGATTCTGTTTATTGTAACACAACTTTAAATCATTTCTATTGAATCCTAATGGAGCACAGTGGAGCCATACATTAAACACTGGATTGCAACCACAAGGTTCTAGCCTGCCAGGCACTCCATAGGTGAAAGATAATGCTTTCCAATTTAAAGCCTCAGAAACTTCTACAGGGTTGGCACGTAAGAAAAAAAAAAAGAAGAAAAAAATGATTCCTGGTGTAGCACTATAGGATAAGCACTTGTCTGTGAACCACAAGGTCAGCGGTTCAAACCCACCAGCTGCGCCTTCAAAACCCTGTACTGGGTCGCTATGAGTTAGATCCACATGAAGGCACTTAACAACAATTACAACAATGTCCTTGGAAAAGGTCATTATGTTTGGTAAAGTGGAGGATCAAAGAAGAAGAGAAAGATTGGCACAATGCCAGCAGTAATGGGCTCAGTGTAGCGATTGTGTGGATGATGCAGGACTGTGCAGTGTTTAGTTCTGTTGTGCATAGAGTTGCTATGAGTCAGAAGCAAATCTTTGGCACCTAACAAGAACAGCAGTACATACTTGAGAAATATGGTGGCTCTGTACATAAGCACTGGACTGCAAACACAAGATCCCACCAGCAGATCCTCGGTAAAAGATGACGCTTTCTGCTCCCACAGAGATTTACAGCAAGCCTGCTGGCTGTATATGGATGGAGAAATTCTTTGGTCTGGACTTGCCAAGGCAACCACAATTCCAGCCATCACATTGTTGTTGTTGCTAAGTGCTGTCCGGTCAGTTCCAACTCATAGGCGTCCCTGTACAGGGTTTTTGAGGAGCAGCTGGTGGGTTGGAACTGCCAGTCTTGTGCTGATCCTGCAGTGCCACACCAGAAGTCTGTCAGCCATCACATTTGTTGTTGTTAAGCGCTGTCCAGTTGGTTCCAACTCATAGCGACCCTGTACATGGTTTTCGAGAAGTGGCCATCACATTTGGGTGAGTTAATTAAATGTTTGACCAAATATAGCAGATTAATTTTAATTTGATCAACTTGTATGACCCACAAATGATGCTATAAATTTTGGCAGTGAAAATTTTCCCCATGCCTGATTTACAGCCTTGGAAACCATACACAGGGTCGCTATGAATCAAAAGGACACTACAGAACCAGTCCTCGTGAAAATCACCCCTCGGACCTGCCACCTAGGCTCCAAATGGTTCCAGAGCCATCTTTCTTACAATTAATTTTCATTTAACTTTCTAATATACAATTCTTTACAATCCCCATACTCTACAAAATAGTCCAAGTACCATAGCATGCATGGCATATAATCCAAGCGTCATAGCATGCATGGCATATATAACCTTTCAGAATGGACTCTGCCCTCAGCTCAAACCTAATCCAAGTCTGGACTCTCAGAAGCCTGGAACTCACTACACTACTCGTTTTCCTCCCTGAGGCAGATTGCTCCTAGTTAGTGAAGTTACTGAATACAAGCCTCTGGTTCCTCCATATATATGCGGAAAGTTGCTGTGCATTTGAGGGTGTTCTAGTAATGGAGAAGGCGTGTTGTGACTCTGTAGA
The DNA here is from genome assembly GCF_000296735.1 of Chrysochloris asiatica. Taxonomy (NCBI): domain Eukaryota; kingdom Metazoa; phylum Chordata; class Mammalia; order Afrosoricida; family Chrysochloridae; genus Chrysochloris; species Chrysochloris asiatica. Next base: position 20,671,116 of record NW_006408523.1, on the reverse strand, counting down.
GTAAGCAATGGATTGGGTAGGTGTTTTCAGCTGCTCCAAGGGAGAAAGATGAGGCTTTCTGCTCCTGCAAAGATTTACAACCTGCAAAACCCTGTATAGGGTTGGTAATTGCTGGAACCAACGGAAAGGAACTTAGCAACAACAGGAAGGAAGAGAGGTGCTCCAGTGTCTCAGTGGGTTAAGCATTGGGGTTTTGGGCTGCTAACCAAAAAGTCAGCAGTTGAAACCCAAAAGCCACTCTGTGGGTGAAAAATGAAGCCTTCTGTTTCTGTAAAACTTGACAACTTCAGAAACCCTATGGAACAGTTCTGCTTTGTCCTTATAGGGCTTATGAGTCTGAGTCAGTGGCAGTGGGTTTTGTTAGGAATTAGGAAGGAAGAGAAACTCAGGTTGCAATCAGAAAATATTTCTCTGTAAGCATTTCTGTTTTAAAATCTTTCAGTTCTTCACTAATTGATGTAATATATTAACTAATTTTAAAAGTATGTTCAATTTCACATATCAATTTGTTTTCATAGATTTGTATTATTTTTCTAAAAGAGGGTCCCTGGATCTACTCTTGTTCACCAGTCTATATTTTTTTACTATGATCACTTATTTAGGGTGTACCTCTTCTTGTCCAGTTAGAAAAGCACTATATAACCACTAAGTTTCAGCTTAAAATTCACTTCACCCAAACCCACCCCCAAAATAATTTCTGTTTATTCTCTGTCTCTGTTAAAAGGTAAATTGGAAGGCATGTGTCTCGGTTTGGACCTTTGCTTAAAAACACTTCAGTTTCCTTCTGGATAATTCTCTTTCCCCCACAGGTTTCCAGTATCCAAATTCAGCTGCTCTGTCTTCTCTCTCCGAGCCTAGAACTCCTGGAGGCTTCTTCTTCCATAGACTTTTGTTGTCTTCTTTGCATGCACAGAAAGTGTTTCCATGTGGCCTTTTCTCAGCTAATCAGAATCTCTTTCCTGGGACCTTCTACCTTAATCTTGTGAACAATTGTTTTTGTTGCTGTTGTTGTTGTTGTTAGGTGCCATAGAGTCGGTATTGACTCATAGCAACACTATGCACAGCAGAATGAAACACTGCCCGATCCTGGGCCAACCTCACTACTGTTACCACACTTGAGCCCATTGATGCTGTCACTTGGCCAATCCATCTCATTGGGAGTCTTCCTCTTTTTCTCTGACCCTCCTTTACCAAACATGATGTTCTTCTCCAGCGACTGGCCTCTTTAAATTAACTCTGTCTCTGGATATCCTTGGCCTTTCCTTCCAAGGAGACTGCTCATTGTTCCTCGGTCCATGTGTCCCTTCCACCACAGCAAGGAGTCACCCAGAAGAAGGCTACATTTCCCAGTATTCTTTGCAGTCTGATGTTGCTGAATGACTACTTTCTCATCAATGGAATGTGACTGGGATGGTATGTACCAGTTACCAGGCTAGGTCTTAAGGCATTGGACTTGCCCCCTGGACATTCTGTTTCCCTTTCCAACTGGGTAGAATACGGTGCATGCAGAATCTTTCACTTGCATAGCCCCATTCTAGTCTTTTCCTAAAGAGGACTCCACAGTGCTCAGATCATCTCAAATGAGAAGCCCAGGTTTAACCATAAAGAATGAGAACAATTTCAAAGTATGAAAAACTCACTTTAGAATTGATTATTTTCTAAGTTCCATTGGGAAATGAAAGTTTTTACTTCCTATTATTCTAGTGTCTTTCATAAACTAGTTGCCACTGAGTGTGTTCTGACACAATGTGTGTCAGAGCTAAATTGTACTCCATAGATCTGTCAATGGCTGATTTTTTACAAGTGCATCATCAAATCATTCTTCTAATACACCTCTGGGTAGACTGAAACCTCTAGCCTTTTGAAATATACAATATGAGGGAAATTGACCAAAAAATGATATATACAGGAAATGACTTTAAGAGGAGTACAAGAGTTAAAAGGAACAGAGGTGAATATTGTTACACACACAATTCTTCTGTAGAGTGATCTTTGAGTAGATACATAGATTGGAACATAGGTTTCATGGGTGTGGAAGGGAGAGTGGGAGTTGCCTGCAAATTTATATGTATAGGTTTAACAGAGGATATTTATATATGGATAATTAACTTTGCTGAATAAGGACTGTAGAAAAATGGACACATTTGTGTTATGATGTTGAAGGAGAATAATAAAATGCCATGGACTTCCAGAAGAAAAAAAACAAATCTTTGTCAGAAGAAGTACAGCCAGAATGCTTCTTAGAAGCCAGGATGGCCAGACTTCGTGTCTCATACTTTGGCCATATTATCAGGAAGGACCTGTCCTGGAAAAGGACATTGTGATTGTCAGTCGAGGGGACTGACCTCGACATAGGTGTTAGATTCACGAGTGTTTGGTTCACGAGGAGGGGATATCTGGCGGTGATAGGGATAGCAAAAGAATACACAGACAGACAAAAAGAGGGAGACAAAGAGACACCCCGAAACCAGGGTGTATGCATCACTGGTGAGCAGACTTGGGACTACAGGCATCGTGGCCTCTGCAGGCAGCAACTCACTGCCCTCCAAACTGTACTGCATGCCCTCCAAGCCGTAATGCACACCTGGGCCGGCCTGTGCCTCTGTTTTATTTAGGGGAGGAGCTTCACACCAAGCTGGGAGGGACCAAGGCAAGGTACAGCTAGCATACGTAATTCTCCAGACATTCAGGCACCTTTACATCGTACTTCGCAGGTTCGAATCCCAGGCCCGCAACTTGGTTTCTCAGGCTCAATTAACATATCTATAGCCCCTGAGCTCAGTTGGGGGAAGGTGAAAGGGAAGGACAAAAGGTTTGGGAGGAGTCCCACTGTTTTGGCTTCCTGAGCCAGGTTTTCAGGAGCTTTGGCTGAATAGCCTGCGCCTGGGACAGGTTTAGGGAGGATGTCCTTTTGTCTATAGAACAAAGAACTGGGAAGTAGCTAAGCTATTTTTAGTTAATCCTTTGGAGAAAGGTTTAACCTTGAAACCTTTACAGTCTCGGCTTTAGGAAAACATTACATTTATCTGTGGATATTAAGGGCTCATGTTTTGAATTAATAAAACATAACTGAACACTAAGATGAAAAACAATTTGTTATGACTGCCCAGTGGCCAGAATCTGTTCCTCAGAGCCTGTGGCCTGCATTGTCTGCAACACTCGGGCCCAGTGGGCCTCGAACTTCTGACCAGCTTTACACAGTCTGCAACAAAAGTGGAGCATCAGCGAAAAAGAGGAAGACTCTCCCCTCCCCCCCAAAAGAGATAGATTGGCACAGTGGCAGCAGCAATGGGCTCAAGTTTATCCATGATTGTGAAATTGGTGCAAGACCAGGCAGTGTTTCATTCTGTTGTAAGGACACTGTGATTCTGTACCAAGTCACCGTCACCTAACAACAACAACAACAAACTATATTGCAAAATCTTCATGAATACAGGGGACACAATGATGAAAACTTAGACACAACCAAATACCTTAAGGGAATGACTCGCTGGGTCTAGGGACTCAGGACCATAGTCTCAGTGAACACCAAGATCAACTGCCATAACATAGTCCACAAAGACAAAGTTCTACATTCAACTGCAGTGAGTCGTGACTGAGGTCTTAAAAGCTTGTGAGTATCCACTAAGGTGCAACTATTGTCTCTCTCTTTCTGGAGGCCCAAAGAGTAGTGAAAATTGAAGTCACCTAGAAAAAGCTCAACTAATGTGCAGCATGAACATCAGTCTCCACAACCCTGAGAACAAAGGAATTAGATGGTGCCAGTTACCACTAGCTCTGGTAGCGTAGTGGTTACGAATCGGGCTGCGAACCTTAAGGTCAGCAGTTCGAAACTACCAGCCGCTCCACGGGAGAAAGATGAGGCTTTCTACTCCCGTAAAGATTTACACCCTTGGAAACCCTGTACAGGGTCGCTATGGGTCGGAATCGACTCGACGGCACTTCACAATCAAAAAATCAATCAAGTTACCACTAGCTACTGCTTTGAAAGAGATCACAATAGAAGGTCCAGGATAGAGTGGGAGAATAATGTATAACAAAATCCAAAATCATATAAATGACCAGGCTTAATGATCATACAGAGACTGGTTGAACCCTATGAGACTATGAATCTTAACTGCCCTTCAGTCTGGAAATGAATTGACCCCAATGACTCAATTCTCAGTCAAACAATAGACGCATTTACAGGGGAAGTAATAACACTCAAATCAGCCTTTTGAAATTAAATGGGGAGCATTTGCTCAAGGACAAAGTTAAAAAGGGCTAGAAAAGAAGGACTGGAAACAGGAAACACAGAAAGGAAGTGGTATATGAGATGTTTCATTGTGGGAATTGCAGTCAGTGAGATGAAACAACATGTGTATGAATTGTTGAGTGGAAAACTAATCTGCTCTGTAAACCTTCATCCAATCCACAATAAAAAGAAGAAAGAAAAAAACCCTCCAACTTTTTGGTTAACAGCCAAGATTATCTCCGAAGACCATTTACAGTTCTTTGCTCAACAAAAATTTGTTGAATTTACTTAAACCGATGAGGTTTCCATTCTGGTGATTGAACTATTAAACACTGGATGAGATAATCAAATTAGAATATATACTTCTTTAACAAATATATATATCAATTACAGATTATATAGTCTATACACTATATTGATTATTTTTTATTTTTCAAATATTCTGAACACTGTTGCTGCTTTTTCAGAAAACATAGTTTGTGACATTTGAACTATAATTTTTCAATGTAGCTGAATTATTATTGCTCAAAGTCTCATTATTTAGTAAATTAAACTACTTATATTTCATAGCCTGTAAGGATCAGATTTTTCAGAACAATAAAATTATTTGTTGACATGAAATAATATTTCATTTACTTTTTTTGGGTCTTTTCAAGTAATAAAATTAGCCCCTTAACCATTTCCTAACAAAACAATAGTAAAAATGGAAATTATTCACCTTGAATTTGATAGAATTTAGACTGAATCCAGTGATTTCCAATTTGGCTAAATATTTGAATGACTAAAAAAATATTAAAAAAGAAGAAGAAGACGGAAAAGAAAAGAGTTCTTATGTTTAGATGTCACACTCATATATTTTCTTTTAATTAGTCTGAGGAGGACATTATGTATCTGTTGTTGTTGTTGTGTTGTTGTTATTAAGTGCCATCAAGTCATTTCTAACTCATTGCAAACTTGTATAGGGTTTCCAGGGAGTGGCTGGTAGGTTTTAGCTGCAGGCCTTTTAGTTAGCAATCCAGTGCTTATCCTCTTTAAATCTCCCCACGTGAAATTTTGGTGAGTAGCAATTGGAAACTTCAAAGCTCATGAGCAGTCATCTAAGGTTCAATCATTGGTCTCTCCATGTGTGGAAAAAAGAAGAGTGATGAACACTGAAGATGCTTTGAATCGATAAGTCTAATGGACTAACAGAGCATGTTAACATCAGTCTCCACAACTCTGAGACCAGAAGAACTAGATGGTGCCTATCACTTCTAATTGCTCTGAAAAGGATCACATCAGAGTGGGAGACAATGTGGAACAAGACTTAAAATTTGAAAAATGACTGTTTACTGGTCTGAAAGAGACAAGAGGAACCTGACACTGTGGCCCCAAACACCATACAAATCTGGAAAGGAATTCACCTCATGGCCCAGTTTTCAACCAAGCAATAAATAGATATTTATTGATATCTATTATTGTTGTTACTAGGAAAAACAACACTAGTAAGGTATGCACACCATGGAACAGTTGGTTAACCATTCAAGATCAAATGGCAATACATTTCCCTAAAGACAAAGTGGAGAAGGGATAGGAAAGAAACTGGGATGGAAATAGGAACCCAGGAAGGAAGTGGGATGACTGTTTTTACATGGAGGGGGTTGCAATCCTTGAGATGAAGTGAAGTGTGTGAGTTATTAAATGTAAAACTGATGATCTGCTCTGTAAACTTTCACTGAATTCACAATAAGAAGTTTTAAAAAAAAAACAAAACACTGTTGTAGAAATAGTCTCAAACTTGTAGTAAAAGAGTACTTTGAAAATATGTGTAAGTTTCAACAATTCCATTGCATGAGCTGGAAAGGTACATATATTTTTGAGTTAGGACCTCTGGTGGTGTAGTGGTTGTGAGTCACGCTGCTAACCTCAAGGTCAGCAATTCAAAACTACCAGCTTTTTGCTTCCATAAGAATTTACAGCCTGGAAACCCTATACAGACTCACTATGAGCCGGAACCGACTCCATAGCACACAACCCCACCACCATATATTAGGAAATTTTCCATCCTATTAACACAAATAATATATTGAAAACATGTTAAACTCATATACTTCCTAATAATGGATGAAACAAACTATGTCTATTTTTCTTAACAACAGGATATACTTTATACTGATGTGTCTTTGTAATTCAAAGTATACATTTTAAACTTAAAACTCCTTAGAATTTCTGTTTTGAATGGAATATACTATACATATTGTTGCTACAACATTTTATATATATATATATACAACATTTTTTATGCTATGCATGTTGTTGTTGTTGTTAGGTGCCGTCGAGTCGGTTCCGACCCATAATGACCCTGAACAGGGTTTCCAAGGCTGTAAATCTTTACGGGAGCAGAAAGCCTCATCTTTCTCCTGCAGAGCAGCTGGTAGTTTCAAACTGCTGGCCTTGTGGTTCGTAGCCCGATTCGTAACCACTACGCTACCAGTGCTCCTTATGTAAAATCTATGGGGGAAAAAATAAAATAGTTACCACCGAGTTGACTCCTACTCATGGCGACCCTGTGTGTGTCATAGCAGAACTATGCTCCAATGGCTGATTTCTCA
>NW_006408523.1:20651803-20664191 GCF_000296735.1 Chrysochloris asiatica | reverse complement strand
AAGGTTGAGAGTTCAAGCTCACCAGCTGGTCCTCAGAAATCCTATACAGGGTCACTATGAGTCAGAACCAGCCTGAGGGCACTGAACAACAACAACATATGTATATACACACACATGTACATATATATTACAAACACACATACATATAATTTCTCCAGAAGTTTCCGAGATTTATGTAAAAGTGCCTCTTAATTTTTCTTTTCTTGACTAAATCTTTTACTGTTAAAGGGAATAATAATAATAACGCTACAACTAATGATTTATGTTATGCTCATTTAAAAAAATAAGGAGCTCTGGTAGCGCAGTGGTTATGAATCGGGCTGCTACTCTCACAGTCAGCAGTTGGAAACTACCAGCTGTTCCATAGGAGAAAGATGAAGCTTTCTGCTCCCGTAAAGATTTACAGCCTCGGAAACCCTGTACAGGGTCACTATGAGTTGGAAACGACTCCAGGACACGTAACAACAACAGTGTTAAAAATAAGAAGCTATAAGAAATAGAAATAGAATATTTTTCTATACATCATTTATACATTCCAAAAACAGCGGAATGGCCACATCTGACTCTCTCTGGCTTCACAAGGTGAAGGAGAATTAAACTCAAAATTCACCTAAAGTTCCCTCATATGAAGCGGAGGACAGACACTACCTACAACATTCTTTGCCTTACTCGGACACCCACCATGCCTCTTATACTTTGCTTCACATCTGGGTTTGAAAATCCATTGCGATGGCCACAGAAAACTCATAGCACACTCACAATTATGAGATTTATTAGGGTCATAGCTGGGGGCAGTTCAGAGTCAGAAACAACACAGGATACAACAGCTCTCTAATCGGGGTTTTCTCTCCAGTACCACAAGCACGCCTCACTTTGTCTGAGACCTCTCAGCCTCTGCCTTGCTCAGGCAAGCATTACAAAGCAACTTTAACCAATCTGCAAATGTCCAAAGGGTACATTCTGCAAGCCGTCCTCCTGCCATCGGCACTCAGCTTTACACCGTCCGGGGGCCAGAAAGCCTGCAGCTGCTCCTTCTCTTCATGGTACGGCTTGGATTTCTGTCTCTGCTGCCTCAGCTTTTCCAGGTAGGGACCTGGAGGCTCAGCCGTGCTTTTTCTTCCTTGATGATCCCGTGATCTTCTGTTTCTGCTTCTGAGGTCTTCCTTTGAAAGCCAAACAAATCAATCCCAACATTGTTAGAGTTCCATAACCACATGGGAGTCCTGGTGTGGCGCTTTCAGTCCATGCGTTGGACTAAAAAGTCCGCTTGGACCGAAAGGCCGGTGGTTCAAGCTCACCAGCTCCTCCTTGGAAACCCTGTACAGGGTCACCATGAGTCGGATGCCGACTCGACGGCAGTTAGTAAGTAACAATACACCGTATTTGCATGCACCCATCAAATCTTTTGATGGGAATCACAAAGACCATGACTAGGAGAGACATATTGAGTAAATTCATTGTACTGCATACATCAAATGTAAAAATATATCAGGACCAATTAAAGAAACCAGGAACCTTGGGGAAAAGTTTGAATCCAGAGCTGGGGTAAGCAGAGATATATCAAAGGTCTGACAGAGCTGGCATATACCCAAGGTACCACTTGAGAGGGGGCACCCGTGAACAGTTTCCATTACCCCAGTGAGGTTTGATGTCCTTCCTCAAGCACTGTAGTAGCAATGGGAGGTGGGATGTGACAGTTGAGGGCACTTGACACCCCCCCCAGGTACAAGTCCAGGGTGTACCAGACAAGATGACACAGAATGACATTCTAAGGTGTCTCATGTATGAAGTGCCTGACTGTGTCAAGGAGGCAGAGTGTAATTATATAATTCTCTGCCCCTTAGTGACTTCCTTCCACAGAGCACACTATGGAAAGGGAAGCAAGGTACATTTACAGTGAGAAACCTAGCTAGTACTAACTTAGGTGATTAAGGTTAACAGTCAGTGATAAATCATGTTGATAATATGTGCCCTTGATGCGATGTACTGCAGGGCTTCTTCTGAAAACTCATAACTTCAATCTAACCATGATGAAAACATCAGACAAACCCAAACTGAGGTGCATTCTACAAACATTTGATTAGTACTTGACAAAACTGTCAAGGTCATAAAACAAGAATGTCTGAGCAACTCCCAGCACAGGGGAGCCTAAACAAACAAGATGTCTAAACGCAACGTGGTATCTTGGATGGGGATCAAGAATAGAAAATGGGCATTAGTGAAAAACTATTACAAATGAAAACTACGAGCATGAATAAAAAATTATCCTCAGTCTGGCTGTAGAAGTTATTATAATCAACTGTTAGAAATTCCAAATATGTACTTTGGGGGCAGAATCTCCTTGTTTTTCAATACACTTTGTCCATCTTTCAACAAACTTTTGAATTAATTTATTAGAAAATGTTTTAGGCTGAATGGAGAGCCACCAATACACTGCTGGCTTCAAGTCTTCATCAAAAGTGATACTTCATCCTTGAAGGGTTGCTTTCAGGGGAGCAAACAGGTGAAAGTCCCATAAAGAATGATCAGGACTATGCTTTAGCACCTCAAAAGAGAGTTTTTGCAGAGTGTCAACAGTGTGAGCAGAGGTGTGGGGACGTGCATTGTCATGCAAGATCACATCGCCCTTGGAAAGCAGTCCTCTGTGTTTAATGCAAAATTTAGGCTTCAGCTCTTCAGTGAGCATCTCACTGTAAGGAACACTGTTGACTGTTGAAACTTGTTCATGATAGTGTTCCAATACTGGCCCTTTTGAATCCCATAAAACAGTTATAATCGATTTTCCAGCTGATGGTGGATTTTTTAGCTTATTCTTGGTTGGCGATTGAGGATGCTTGCAAACCACATTCTGCCATTTTCTCTCAGGCTCCTAGTGATGAATCTGTGTCTCACACTTGATAAGACAGTGCAACCAACAGAAATTTTAATATAACTGGAGTGCGGAAAATTTGTGACTCATCCTCATAAATAAGGAGTTTAGATAACAAAGTTAAATGAGAGTTGATTATTCAGTTGTGAGAAATGTACCATAATAATGAAAGATGATAATATGGTTTACACTGAGTCAGAATATATGGGAACTATATTACCACTATTATTTAGCTACAGATCGAAAACTATTCTGGAATATAAAGTTTATTTAAATTCTTAAAAATCACACTGAGTATTTATCCATTAAAGCACTCAGAATTAAAAGAATGCTTGAAATGTGTCTTGTAAATTATTAAAAATATTTATTAATATTTAATAAGAATTATAATATTTCAAAATCAAAGGACTTTCCACTTTTGTCTATATTGAGTTATTGATTCAAAACTTTTGGTCAAAACAATGAGAAAAGCAATATATTTTCTGAGATATACTGAGGAAGTTAAATTTAATTACTCATGTATTTTCTGTTGTCAAGAGAACAATCAAGTGATAAATTCCCTATAGTCTAAAACTTACGGACAAGATCATCAATCTGGGACTTGCAAAGAGTTGAAGAAAAAATGATTTTTAAAAACACTGTGGATTAATGTGCTGGACTGCAAGACCGGTTTGAACCTCAAGGTCGATGGTGCAAGCTCACCAGATGTTCCTGGGATACCCTATACAGGGTCACTATGAGTTGGAACCGACTCGACTTAACAACAACAACAGGTTAAGAGAAGACCAAGGGCTAGTTGTTGCTAAGTGACATTTAGTTGGTTCCAACTCATACTGACCCTGTGTTGTTGTCGTTGTTAGGAAGTACGATCAAGTCAGTTCTGACCCATAGCAACCCTATATAGGGTTTCTGATGATCAGCTGGTGAACTTGAATCACCAACCTCAAAGTTCAAACCGACTTTGCAGTCCAGCACATTAACCCACAGCACATTAACCAGAACTCTCTGTATAGGGTTTCCAAAACTGTAAATCTTTGCAGTTGCAGAAAGCCTCATCTTTCTCTTGAGGAGCAGCTAATGAGCTTGAACCACCAGTCTTGTGGTTCTCAGTCAAGTGCTTATACTACAGAGCCACTAGGCTTCCTAATAATTAGTGGTTGTTATGTGCTGTTGAGACAGTTCCTACTCATAAGGTTTAAAAGGAGCAGCTAGTGGATTTAAATCACCATCCTTGGGGTTTACAGTACAATGCTTATCTTACAACACCACAGCAGGTTTTCCTAGGGAGGTTGAAAGGCCAGTAAGTGAGAAGATCTTTGAAGAAAGCTACATCAGTGTGCTGTTCCAACCCTCCCCGTGTCAAGGGAACAGTGATAAATGTGAGAGGTACTGTAATCTCTGAAATACTCACAAAAGAGCCTATAAAATAGAATCAACATTTGGAATCTGCCGCATAAAGGAAATGCCAATGTCAGATTCCAACCTTACCTGCTAATAGAAACTACCTCTCATCTCTCTGTTCCAGTTACTATTATTGCAACATAAAAAATTATCCCCAAACATAGTAACTTAAAACACTAATTTGATCGTGCTCATTGTTTCTGAAGATTATAGATTTAGAATAGAACACTAGGATGGTTTGTCTCTGTTTCATGTTACCTGAGAACTCAGCAAGAAAGAATAACTGTCTGGGATAGACTCTATGCCTGGAAATAGCTATCTAAAGCTTACAGGCTCACCTATCTGGGACTTGGGCTGAGGTGATGTAAAGACTAGGGTTGCTAACAGCTCTTGTACATGGCTTCTCGTTGTGATTTAGCTTCCTGATAGCATAGGGCCCTCAGAGAAGGCAAATATCATACATGGCAACTCAGGGTTCCTGCATCTGTATTTCAATGAACAATGTAGAAACTCTGCTCTTTTATGACCACATCTCACTCTGCCAGATGCTATTGGTTCAAAGAGTCAAAAGCCTGACCAAATTCAAGGAAATAAGACTCTACTTGTCTATGGACTTTAAGTCCACATTGAAGATAGTTTGTAAAACAGGAGATACATTTATTGGTATTTTGGAAAAATAAAATCTGCCTAATTTTTAACAAGTCTGAAGAAACCTAAAAAGTGACCAATCTGGGGAGAAGAGGGAGGAAAAACTTAACACAGCTTCTTTGCTTTCCAACTTCAGATTTCTCAACTTGAAGGGGCAGTGGGGAAAAGGAAGATTTACAGTCAATGAAATTTGAAGTTCGAGATATTACACATATTGAACTGAATGTGACAAACCTTGAAAATAAGTTTATTACCAGATAGTAACCAGACAAGCTTTAATCACTGTCTGAAATTTCCTCCAGGGAATGAGTGACTGTGTGTTTGCAGTGGAGTAAAACAATTAAGTTATTTTTCACATGGCTCCTACTCAAACCCGTTACGTGTGATTGGCGTATGCATTGCAATAGTCCATTAGTATGCATTACCAACATTCCCTTTGTGGCGTTTGCATGAACTTTGCCTTATTGGAGAGTCAGTTTCAGCCACCTGTCAGGCAGGTAGAGCCCAGAAATTAGTTCCAAGAGAATAAACAAATGCTTCAGAGACAGGATCTAAAACACAGATTTTTTTTTTTATTTTGTTTGTTTGCAGAAAATTATTTGCTTCACTGAAGGCCTTGGCTTGTCCTCTCCCTCACTCTTTTTTTTTTTTTTTTGCAATCTGAAGTTTCTTTTTTCCCCAATTTTTAATGTGAAAAAATAAAATCTATTCAGATGTCAAAAGAATATCCTGTGAACTTCGATTCAACTACTAAAAACATTTTGTAACATTTGTATATATCCATTCCATCCTGGTAGTGTAATGGTTACGAATCGGGCTGTGAACCTCAGGGTCAGCAGTTCAAAACTACCAGCTGTTCCACAGGAGAAAGATGAGGCTTTCTGCTCCCATAAAGATTTACAGCCTCGGAAACCCTGTACAGGGTCGCTATGGGTCAGAATCGAATTGACAGCACTTAACAATAACAACAACATCCCATTCTAGATTTACATCCATTTAACTGAACCTTCTGAAAGTAATTTCCAGACACCATGGAATGTCACCCCTCTACAAGAATCTTCTATTCAAGACATTTTCCTACACAGTCACAATACACAATATACTATACAATACCTTCGGGAAGTTTAACACTATTGATACAATATTTACTAATATGTATTATGGAATCTTGTAGGATAAACATTGGACAGCAAGGTCAGTTTGAACTGCAATGGTTGGCGGTTCAAATCCACCAGCCACTCCTCGGAAACCCTATGCAGGGTCACTATGAGTCAGAACTGACTTGAAAGCCCTTAAATATATATGCATTATATATTTAAATGCCTTCAAATGTCCCTATAATGTCTTTTATGTTTTCACCCATCAAAGATCCCATAGTAAGTCATGCCATTAGGGTCTACTTTAGTTCAGTCCCTTCATCTTGAATTGTTTTTCATGGAATAGATATATTTTAAGAGTTCAAGCCAACTGTTTTGTAGAATGACCTTCAATTGAATTTGCTTGATTGTTTCCTTATGAATAGAGTCAGATTAAATATTTTTGAAACAAATATGGTATAGGTGATGCTGGCTCTTCTCCCTGCCTGGAATGGAAGGCATATATTGTTTGTTTCTCTCACTGTTGGTGATAACAAGTTCTACTGCTTGGTAAAGGTGGAGTATTCCAGATTTCTTCCTTATAAAGGTATTTTTATTGATTTGTAATCAATACATTTGTGATACTTTGAGACTGTAATTTTCTATTCCCAATGACTTGTCATTTATTAGTCTCAGCATCCATTAATGACCCTGTCTGAATCAATAATATGATTGTTGCTATTGTTAAGTGCCATCAAGTCAGTTTTGACTCATAGGGACCCTGTGTAGGGTTTCCAAGGAGTAACTGGTGTGTTTGAACTGGCGACCTTGTGGTTCACAGTCCAGTACTGATCCTACAGCACAACAACAGGAAACATTGGGGGCAACAAAATGGTGATTTATTTTCCAATTCTATAATTTCCTTTGAAGTCCCAGTGTGGCGCTGAAGGATAATGTACTAGGCCGCAAGTTTGGCGGTTCAAACTCACCAGTCGCTCCTTGGAAACACTATACAGGGTCACTATAAGTCGGAACCAACTCAATGGCACTTAATAAAACAACAGTTCCATTGCATGTATTGCCTAACATTCTCCTGTAAAGAAGAGCTCTACCTATAGTTCTTCCCATTTGAATTTTGAAAATGACTATACTATAGTTTTGTTGTGGTCGCTGTTGTTGCTAAGTGTCGTAAAGTCAGTACCAACCCGTAACTCCTTGTTATTGTTGTTGTTAAGTGCCATTCGTTGAGTCGGTTCCAATTCATTGCGACCTTGTAGAGGGTTTCTAAGGAGCGGCTGGTGACTTTGAACCCCCAACCTTGTAGTTCAAACAGACCTTGAGATTGAGTGATTATCCTATGGCACCACAACAGGACTCATAAATAATGACCATATATAAGGCTTCTGAGGAGCAGCCAAACTTTCAGTTAGCAGTCTAGTGCTTATCCTACAACGCCACACCAGGACTCCTTGCTATGGCTGGTTGCTCTCAAGTTGTTTTCAACTCCTGGGAACGTTTTGTACATATTACCCACTCCTGCACCATCTGCTGGTATGGTTTTGGATCAAGCCATCTCACTGAGGATTTATCTGTTGTGTTTTTCCTGACTGTCTACTTTCCCAACCTTGATGTCCTTCTCTAGCAATGGGGTTTTTTCCTGAGGGTGTGTTCAAAGTCATATCACTGAGCTCTCACCAGCCTTGCTTGGAATGAACCTTCTGGTTGCATTTCTTCTAAGACTGATGTTTTAGCTTTTCTGGCAGATCATGATATAGTCAATATTTTTCACCAACACCAATTGAAATACTTCCATTCTTTCTTACTTTCTTTGTCTAGCTTTCACATATATGTAAGATGATTGAAAAGGTAATTAAGAGTCATTAAATCCCACATTTCACTTTTTTTAAAAAAAAGAAGCTTACCCTATTTTAGCATCTATTCAAAGGCTAATGGCTCTTCACTGGCATGTGCCTCTCACTAGACTGTGAACTTCTTGAGGGCAATCTTTTGGACTAATCAATTCATTTTTTTCATTTTTCAAGTGTTCATTTGTTGTTGTTGCTAAGTGCTGTGAAGTCAGTTTAGACTCACAGCAACGCGATATAAGGTTTCCGAGAAGCAGCTGGTGAGTTTGAACCACTGACCTTGAGACTCAAACTGGCCTTATGCGGTCCAGTGATTACCCTACTAAGAAAACCTGGTAGCACAGTGGGTTAAGCATTTCGCTGATGGTTCAAACTCATCAGTCAATCCACAGAAGGAAGATGAGGCAGTATGGAAATTTACAGCCTGGAAATTTCTAAGGAACTGTTCTATTATGTCCCTCGCATCACTGTGAGTCGAAACCAACTGAATGGCAATAGGTTCTACATATCTTTAAAAGGAGGTAGAGGATTTAAAGTCATAATGAGTTGATGAGATATGGGGCAGGAATAATAAGTTATCATTAAAGGAGAAAGGGACATGGGGTATATAACGGAAAACAAAAATAGTGCTTCTGGCAAAAGATATAAAATATAGGAGACCATGATGCTTTCAACGGGCACAGAATTCATTTACAATTAAATCAACACATGAATTAATTTCCAGAACTAGGTGAAAGTTAACTAGACAGTTCATGTGTGATTATAAAGGAAACTCATTTCTTTCAGTGGTTTTTTGGGGGAAATTTTTCAAAGTAACCCTCCAAAACTTGAGCCATTGTTTGTTGTTATTTGCTATCGAGTTGGTTCTGACTCATAGCAATCCTGTATAGATCTGTGTTAGGCGAAGTGTACCTAGCACGCACCGTGGAAGCCAGGATGGACAGATTTTGTCTCTCATACTTCAAACATATTATCAGGAGGGACCAGTCCCTAGAAGAGAATATCCTGTTTGGTAAATTGGAAGCTTGGAGCAAAAGAGAAAGACCCTCGTGGATTGGCACAGTGGTGGCAACAATCATTGCTCTTCAGGAATAGCAATGATTATGAGGTTGGCATGGGACTGGGCAGTAGTTCATTCTCCTGTGCATAGTATGGTCGCTATGAGCCAGTACCAATCAATAACACCTAAAAACAACAACAACATAGGTTTTCCAATGCTGTACATTTTTCAGGAGCAAAAATCTTCATTTTTCTCCTGTGGAGCTTCTGGTGGATTTGAACTGCTGACCTTTCAGTTAGCAATCCAAGGCATAATCTACTATGCCTCCAAAGCTCCTTAACACTTGAATAGATACAAAAAATATTCCTCTAACTATACTTTTCTGTGAGCAGTTATTTCTTTTATAAATTGTTAAATTAAATATTGAATAGATACAGAGTAATTTTTATTAAATATGCATAAGGTATAAAAAGAAATACAACATACACCTGGATCTTGTGACCCAGTTAATTAACAGAAAGTTACCATCACCTTTGAGCCCTGTGTATTCTAAAACATCTTACTTAATTGCCTCATCTCTCAGTGGTAAATTCAAAGTTTTGTTTATTATACATTGACTTTCCTACACTCATTTACTTTACTATGGTTTGTGTCCTTAAACTATGTATTGTTTAATTATGTATGGTTTTGAACTTTATATAAATGTAAATATATTGTGTATATTCTTCTGCCGCAGTACGTTCCTGAGAATCAATCAAGCTTTTTTCTTCTAGTTGTAATTCATTCATTTTTAATGCTCAGGTATTCTGTCAGATGAATATTCCACAATTTATTTATCCAGTTTAATGTGAATGGATATTTGGGTTGTTCTAAATATTTTGCTCTCAAATAGCCCTGCACTGAACATTCCTCTGCGTGTGTCCTACTATATGTGATGGGAATGTTAATGATGTGAGGAATGTTTGTTACAAAATATGTACTTCTCAAATAAAGTTGTTGTTGTTAGTGCCATTGAGTTGTTTCCAACCCATAGCGACCCTGTATAGAGTTTCCAAGGAGTGGCTGGTGGGTTTGAACCGCTGAACTTGTGGTTTACAGTCCAGTGTTTATCCTACAGTGGCATATCAGGACTCCTTAAATAAAGGAGACAATGCCAAATTATTTTCCTACCAATGTATAATTCTGCCACCTGTTTATATGTGCAGTTGCTCCACATCTTAATGAACACTTGGTATTATCAAATGTTTTAATTTTTCACTCTGAAGACTGTATTGATATTGTATTGAGGCATTTAGTTTGTTCTGTAGGATAAGCACTGGATTACTAACCTCAAAGTCTGTGGTTCAAACTCAACAGTCATTCCTTGCTAAGTGTTAGAACTGACTCCACAGCATTTGACAATAACAGTAACAAAATAAAAACAATTATTAATAAGAATGAATATATTTTTAATTTGTGTGTTACCTTACATGAAGAGTTTATTTAAGCATTTTATCATATTTTCTATCAAGTTTTCTTTTCCTTTTTGACTTGTAGGAATTATTTAGCTATTTAAGATACTATTTATATGAATTGTCATTTATATGAATCTGGTAATGTAACCACTCTACTTAGCTCTTCTTTCAGAGCATCTTCTCTATTCTTAACCCTTTTTTCATCTAAATAACATTTGGCATCCTTTTAAGTTCTGCATAAAAAGCCTGTTGCAGGGCTCTGGGATACAGGGATTGAGGCATGGTTTGAATGGGTAAAAGAAGGGAAGCAATGTTAAGATGCTTGACTGTCTTATGAATCTTGGTTTCTCTTGCCTACTATTGTAAAATAGACATTTGAGGGGGAGAGAAAGGAATAGTCAGAAACATCACCATAGAAATCTTGTAAGCCCATCTTTATCCTATAACTGATTGGAATACCTAAAATGGGGCTAGAAATTGCCCAGTGAAAGAGGCTTCCTGTGGAGCCTTTGCATTGCATAAGACCATAGGTGGAATCCTGTTCCCCATCCAGAATCTTCTGAGGTAGGAAATGTCCACTTGAAAAGACAAGCAGACCAGCCTGGAGCAGCTAGAAGAACAGAAGATATTTCTTGAAAGAAAGACCAGCAAGAAAAATCAAAAACAATAACACATTCTGCTTTACTACTACAAGAACAAGCAAGTTGTTCACTGGGGGCCATCAAGGCAAGCAATCAAGTCCCCTCAGGGCAAACCGCCTTCCAAGACTGAAACTCAGAGGGAATATACAAGCAGGCATGTAATCTTGCTGGTGACCACGTTGGTCTACTGATAAGGGGAAGTGGGGAAAAACAGCAATGATGCTGTGAGCTAAGTCTGACCACATTCAATAGACTCCTGTCAACCTGGATCATGACCTGGTTGGCCAGCAGTATAGAAAGACCCAGGGACTCCTGAGTCCATGAGCAGAGATATAATCACAGAGGACTAGAGTGAAGAGTGAAGTGTCCAGCTGATGTGAAGTGAGGGGAGATGCACAAGAACACCCATACTTGAAGATAGTACCCATTTGATCTAGCTTCAATGGCTGGATGATCGGAACTCGACTAGAGGAAGAAAAAAGAGAGAACAAAGTGTAATTAGCTACAATTTGATTAACTTGACCTATAATTATGGATGTAGTAGCTCAAAAGAGGGAATTAATTTTTACCACAAGGATCATTCTCACCCCCTTTGTACACAGGGTTGACAGGGATGGGCAACTTAGACATTCGTTACCCAAAATGGCAAGGGGGCCTACAAAGGCACAAAGTGACTGTTTTACAAGTTTTCAAGAGGGAGCTTAGTTTCAGAGGGTGCAGGGGAAGGTAAACGCTCCACTGAGTGTTTTCCAACCTGTCTAGATGGGGAGGAGTGGTTGATCTTGCAGTCCAGGAGCAGAGGACCCTGGGACCATCAAGGAGAAGAGAACAGTGCGGACTCTATCCAGAGAAGCAGCGACACCAGAGATGGAAGCAAAGACAATGACATAGAGAGATGAAATGGCTGGGGTTCTGGACTCAGGGAGGGAGAGAGGCTATGTGCTGATGGCCGGGGAGCAGGCTTACGGGGTGTACCCTTTGGTTGTTTGAATGGTTATATATTCCTCAGTGCTTTGCGTACATAAAAAAAAAATATTTACAAAAACAAACAAAAAACAACAACAGAGAGAATGGAAGCAAATGCTGTTGAATGATGGTGCATGGAGGGAAATGAAATATGATAGTATGAATGTAAAGCTGATGCTCTCCCATGTAAACTCTCACTCAAATCACAATAAAAAAATTATTTTAATCTGTTGCAATTTTAGTAGCATTAGTGAAACTGTAGATAGTTTTACAAAATCTGTATCTTTAAAAGTCTAATAATTCAATCCAGGAATACTATGTCTGCATTTAAAATTATAGATATTCTTTATTGACTTTCAATGACATTTTATAACTCTTTCAAAAAAAACTTGCTCAAGTTTGTTAGATATATTTTATATATTACATTTTTCATATTATAAATGTTTCCTTCATATTAAAAATAAGCTT
>NW_006408523.1:20647893-20651703 GCF_000296735.1 Chrysochloris asiatica | reverse complement strand
GAATTCAACTATTTTTTATAATTTATATCCAGCAATTTATAAAATTCTCTTATTAATTATAATATTTAAAATTTTTCTTTGAGCCTTCTTTGTAAAACAAAATGTACTTTTTAATAGTGAGACTATTATTTTCTGGTCTATGGTCTATTTCATTACTTTGTTTTATTGCTAGGACTTCCATATATTTTTTAATAGATGGGTTAATAATTGACAGCAGTTGCTTGAACAAATGCTTTTAACATTTTCTTATCAAGTAAGTTAGACACTGAACATTTTTGTATTTATCTTCTGTCATGTTAAGGAAATTCACTTCCATTCTTATTTTTCTGGGGTTTTCTGCCCCTAAATTTTTGTTTTGAAATATTTTAAATACCATAAAAATTGTAAGAACGGTAAAATGAACACCCAGATATCTTATATCTCTACTTTAAATGTATCAAACTATTTGTTACATATTCTGATAATTCTTATATCTGATATTTTCTGATCTTAAAGGTGATGTTTAGAAAATATGGCCTTGGTGATAGAAATAATGCTAAAGATCACATGATAGAATTTTGCAAGACTAAAGACTTATTCATTACAAATACCTTTTTTTTTTTTAACAACATAAACAATGATTATACACATGAATTTCACCCAATGGAATACACAGGAATCAAAGTAACTATGTCTGTGGGAAAAGACAATGGAAAAGCTAAATATTATCAGCCAAAACAAGGCCAAGGACTAAGTGTGGAACAGACCTTCAGTTGCTCATATATAAGTTCATGCTAACACAGAAGAAAATTAAAGCAAAACTCTGAGAATCAAAATATGACCTTGAATTAGACCACCTGAATTTACAGACCATCTCAAGAATAGATTTTATGCACTAGAAACTAATAACTGAATACTAGAAGAGTTGTGGATGACATCAAGAGTGTCATCCATGAAGAAAGTAAAAGGTCATTAACAAGACAGGAAGGAAAGAAAAGACCAAAATGGATGTCAGAAGTCACTCTGAAATTTGCTCTTCAGTTGCTCTGAAGCTAAAACAACTGGAACAATTGAGAAAGTCAAAGAGCTAAACTGAAAAATTCCAATTGGCAGCTTGAAACGAGAAAGTCGAGTATTACAATAAAATGTGCAGAGACCTGGAGTTAGATAACTAAAAGGAAAGAAAACACACAGCATTTCTCAAGCTGAAAGAACTAAAGAAAAAAATTCAAGCCTCTTACTTGCAATACTGAAATATTTTATGGACAAAATACTGAATAATGTATAAAGCATGAAAAGAATGTAAAAGGAATATGCAGTCACTGTACCAAAAAGAAATGACTGATGTTTATCCATTTCAAGAGGTAGTATATAAGTAAGTGCTAAAGGAAGAAATCCAAGGTACACTTCAGTGCACTGGCAAAGAACAAGGCCATGGGAATTGATGAAATACAAAATAAAATCTTTCAACAAACTGATGTACCTCTGAATGAATTCACTTATCTATGAAAAAAAGAAAGAAAGGGAGGACAGCTGTACCGCCAACCTATTAGAAGACATCCATATTTGTGCCCATTCCAAAGAGAGGGGACCCAACGGAATATGGAAATCCTCTAACAATATCATTAAGATTGCATGCAAGTAAAATTTTGCTGAAGATAATTTTAAAAAAAAATGGTTTCAGCAGCACATCGACAGGCAGCTGCCAGAAACTCAAACTGGATTCAGAAGAGGGCATGGAATTAGGAACATCTTTGCTGATGTCAGATGGATCTTGGCTACAAGCAGTGAATACCAGAAAGATGTTTACTTGTGTTTTAGTAACAATGCAAAGGCATTGGACTGTGTGGATCATAATATGCTGTGGATAATATTGTGAAGAATTGGTATTCCAGAACACTTCATTGTTCTCATGAGGAAGCTATACATAGATCTAGAGGAAGTCTCTTGAACAGAATAAAGGGATATTGAAGAGTTTAAAATCAGGAAAAGACTGCACCACTGCTGTATCATGGCACTGTGGGTTAATGTGTCAGACTGCAAAGCCGTTTGAACTGCAAGATTGGTGGTTCAAGCTCACCAGCCGCTCCTCGGAAACCCTATCCAGGGTCGCTATGGGTCAGAACCAACTCGAGGATGGCACTTAACAACAACAACAGCATTCAATTTGTATGCTGAACGAGTTATCTGAATCTGAGAAGATGGATTATATGAAAAAGAATGTGGCATTAGGATTGGAGGAAGACTCATTAACAACCTGTAATATGCAGATGATGGAACCTTGTTTGCTGAAAATGAAGAGGACTTTAAAATACTTATTGATGAAGATCAAAGACCACAGCCTTCAGTATGCCCTGGACCTCAGTGTAAAGAAAATGAAAATCTTCACAAATGGACCAAAAAATAACATCATGACAAATGGAAAAAAGATTGAAGTTGCCAAGGACTTCGTTTTGCAGGGAACCACAATCAACACTCATGTAAGCAGCAGACAAGAAATCAAAAGGCGTATTGCATTAGGCAAATCTACTACAAAAGACCTCTTTAACGTGTTCAAGAAGGAGCTCTGGTAGCGTAGTAGTTACGAATTGGACTGCTTACCTCAAGGTCAGAAGTTCGAAACTACCAGTTGTTCTGCAGGAGAAAGATGAGGCGTTCTGCTCCTGTAAAGATATACAGCCTCGGAAACCCTGTATAGGGTCGCTATGAGTCGGAACCTACTCCACGGCACACCACCAATGACAACGTGTTCAAGAGCAGACATGTTATTTTGCGGACTAAAGTGCGCCTGACCCAAGTCTTGGTATTTTCAACTGCCTCATAGGCATTTGAAAGTTGGGCAATGAATAAGGAACACTGTAGAAGCACTGACATTTGAATTATGGCATTGAAGAAGAATTAAAAATACCATGGACTGCCAGAAAAACAAACAAATCTGTCTTGAAAGAAGTGCAAATAGAATGGTCTCAGTAGCCTGGATGATGAGATTTGTCTCTCATACTCTGGATATGTTCTCAGGAGGTACCAGTCCCTGTAGATGGACGTCGTGCTTGGTAAAGTGGAGAATCAGCGAAATAAAGGAAGAACCTCAATGAGATGATTTGACACAGGGACAGCAGCAATGGGCTCAAACACAATGGTGAGGATAGCACAAACCAGATAGCATTTCGTTCTGTTGTGCATAGTCTCTATGAGTATGAACTGACTCAACCACACTTAACAAAGACACAAAAAGGGTGACATTTATAGCTGACTCTTACACTAACTAGACCTTTGTGATCCCAGAGTAAAGTGGGAATTCTCATATAAGACACCTACCTCGGGCTGGCCCTTGGCTGTGTATCTGAACCAAGATTCCCTGTGAAGGGATGCAAACCAAAGCTCAGTCTCCTGGCTCTACAAATGTCAGCTTCAGCACTCTGCTGTCTGTGTCTTCCCACTTTCATTCAATTATAACATTAACCAGCTTATTAACTGACTTTAGAAATATATTCCTTCATATCTTACTTGTCATCTTTAGTTATTTTCATGGAAAAATTCATCAGGATACCCAAGTCACCATGATTTAAGAAGCAGAATTGGGTGTTTTCTACAGACACTTCTTTCAACATTACTTCAACCCCAAAATCTTCCTTAAAACTAATTTTCCCCTCAACTTCATAACAGCTACTGGCAGAAGAATTAATTTTACAATTCTTTGTCATCTCCCATACAAAACCTTTATTAGCTTCACAAACTCTCCTAATGTCTTAAGAAAGATTTCTGACCTAACACAGCTTTTTTTTTTTTTTTTTATTATTAAATGTTTTTATTTTGGATTGAGTGAAAGTT
>NW_006408523.1:20631570-20645255 GCF_000296735.1 Chrysochloris asiatica | reverse complement strand
CTTCCAATCAGTCGGCCAGACAGTTGTCTTCCAAATTTCTTGGCAGAGATGAGTGAGTGCCTCCTGTGCTGCCTCACTTTCCTGAAAGATTTTTAATTACACTAGGAATCAACATTTGATGTTTTAGAACAAGTACACCTTCTTTCCCAATCCCTAGACACACACAATTTGATACAAAGTTGGAATAATAGGCTGGAATTGGCCGAGGCATAATTGGAATATGGGAAACTAGTTGTCAGGGTACCAACTGCACTTGTGACTATCAAACACAGGATTTCCCAGACAAGTTTTTATCTTTTCTCTCTGAATCAAGAAGAGAGTGAAATTAATTGATCAATTCCACCCTGAAAGAAAATTGCCTTTTCACATTTTTTCCAGGCTACTATACCCATCTCACTGTGTGCATAATCTAATTTAGATTAAGTTTCATTCACCTAAAATAAATTTTTATATATGTGTATTGTTAAGTGCCATCAAGTCAGTTTTGACTCATAGTGACCATGTATAGGGTTTCCAAGGAGTGGCTGATGGGCTTGAACTGCTGTCTTTGTGGTTAGCAATCCAGTGCGTATCCTCTAGCACCACACCAAGACTCCATGATATATATTGATGTTGTGAAGTGCTGTCGAGTCGGTTCCGACCCATAGCGACCCTAGATAGGGTTTTCGAGGAGCAGCTGGTAAGCTTGAACCGCCAGCCTTTCAGTTCAAACGACTTTGCAGTGTGGCGCATTATGTTGTTGTTGTTGTTGTTGTTGTTACATGCCGTCAGTCGTTTCTGACCCATAGCGACCCTGTATAGGGTTTCCGAGGAGCAGCTGGTGAGCTTGAACCGCCAGCCTTTCAGTTCAAACGACTTTGCAGTGTGGCGCATTAACCCACAGCACCACACCAGGACTCCACGATATATATGTTGTTGTTGTTGTTGTTGTTGTCATGTGCTGTGGAGTCAGTTCCGACTCATAGCGACCCTGTACAGGGTTTCCAAGGCTGCAAATCTTTACGGGAGCAGAAAGCTTCATCTTTCTCCCGCGGAGCAGCTGGTAGTTTCGAACTGCTAAGCTTGCAGTTCGAAGTCCGATTCGTAACCACTACGTTACCAGAGCTCCTTATGCTATATATTTGTTGTTGTATAGAAGAGGTAACTTAGAGGTACAGAGTTTCACATTATTCAAAGAACAAGAATGAGTTCATCGTTTAGATTCCTGTTACTGCTATAACCAGTCACCACAAATCAAGTGTCTTGAAACAGTACAAATGTATTCTCTTACAGTTCTGAAGGTCAGAAGTCTGACATGCGTTTTCAAAGTGTTTGTAGGGTGGGTTCCTTCTGAAAGAGAATCTGCTTCCTTGCTTTTTGCAGTTTACGGAGACAGCCTGTAGTCCTCGGCTCCATCTTCAAAACACATCGCTTCAATCTCTGCTTTTTGGCAGCACATCAATTTCTGCTCAGACTCTGACCTTTGCCGTGTCGCTCACATTTGACCTTTTACATCAAGCCCACCTAGATAATCCAGGACAATCCCCCCATCACAATATTCTTGACGTAATCACATCTTCCAAGTCCCCTTTGTCATACAAGGTAACACTCCCAGGTTCTAAGGCTTAGGTGTGGCACTGTGAGTTAATGCGTCAGACTGCAAAGCCATTTGAACTGCAAACTCGGTGGTTCACGCTCACCAGCTGCTCCTTGGAAACCCTATACAGGGTTGTTATGTGTCGGAATCAACTCCACGGCACTTAACAACAACAACAAGGGTTAGGATGTAGGCATATTGGAGATCCACTAATCACCCTACCACAATTACAACGTTAAACAGCTTCTCTCCATGAGTCCTACTTTTATCTCCTGACATCAGTTTGCATAGGAACTCCTGGTGTGATGCTGTAGCATCTGCACTGCACTGTAAACCACTACGTCGGCAGTTCAAACTGACCAGCTCTTCCTTGGAAACCCTACATAGGGTCGCTATGAGTCAGAACTGACTCCATGGCACTTAACAATGTATCAGTTTGCAAGCCCATTGTTACCTGATTTTGAGACTAAGATCTTTCTTTCTAGTTTATTGATTCTTTTTGGCTAACCATGTATCTTCAACATCAGTCATTGCATCAAAGAAATACTTCCTAACATTCCTTATTTTAATTAATGATTTTTCTGTTATAGATTTGTAATATTCAAAGCCTCATTTAAGCAGTTGTGAGTAGTGGACCTCAGATTATGTTAGTGCACCTCAGATTATGTTAGCCATCAGGAATGTAAATTCATACAAAGTTACACACACATATGTCAAAGTGCTTAACACTGAAGTGTTTAAAGTATATTGTAGTCAATATAACATGGCTACATCACAAGGTATCTTAAGTTTCTTCTGTTGATGAGCATGCTGATAATATTCATAATAGGTTTCATAGAGAATATTCCCCAGAGATAATAATTGGAATAACCTTCATTGATAATGTTGAAAAATGGCTAACTGCAAAACCATAAACCTAAATAACAGTAAAAAAGAGCTAGGATATACTAATTTTCTATTATGTGTTAAGTGTTTAAACATATTTTCATGGATTTTGCCAATGTTAGTAACATTAATAATGTTCAAAATAGGCAAGAGTTCAAAGTTTTTCTGTGTTGTCCATTTTTTTTCCCTACAATAGCCCAATGAGATAGGTATTATTAACTTACTTTTATATCATTTTAAACTACCTGGAAGAGATTCAATGTAAATCCACCTGACAGCAAGTAATGTGATGAAGAGACAGCGGTACTGGGATGACCCAAGGGGAACATAATTTTGACCATGAGGGCTCTGCAGCCTTCTCTCAATCACAAGCTACGGGCTGTCAAGCTTAGGCTAGTCCTTCAGATGCTGGGCCCTGGTGCCTATGTAATCCTGTTCACACTCTGATCTCCACTCTGGGGATGGTCAAGTGTTTACTACGATTGAAAGGTTAAGGAAAGAGGTAGACTAGGTATTTAGGAAATATTTCTTTTCCTGACACTTTGAAAAGACTGCCCTTTTATTAAGGACATGCTTTGACACCTGTAAATCTTTTTCTTTGACATGATTTCTGAAATGTTAGGTACACTTAAAAGTATTGAGACCAAGTTTTCACTTAGAAAAGTCTCCTTTGAGTCATTGATTCATATAAAAGGAAACAAAACCTGCTTTAACCAAGGCTTTCTGCTAACATAGTTTTAAAATGCAGCTGATTCTGACACAAGGGTAGACTATCCATGTGTATTCTTTACTACAGATTAGTAGGCAAATACAAATAAATCCATGCTTACCTTCTTTATTGAGTGTCATGGATTGAAGGGCATCCCCACAAAATATGTGCCTTCTAGGCTTGGCCATGATTCTTAGTGGTTTAACAGTTATATAATGATGTAATGTCACAGTTGTATGAGGATCCCCCATCATGCAATCGGATGTAACAAACCAATTAGAGGAGTAGGGGTGGGCTGTACCATTCTCCATTCCTTCATAGTCATGATCTGATACAAGGAGAGTTTCCCTTTTACTTGTTGTTTCTGTTGTTGCTATCAACCAACAATCCAGTTGGTTCCAACTCACAGAGACCCTATGCACAACAGAAGTAAACACTGCCCATTCTGTGCCATCCTCACAATTGCTGCCACTGTGTCATTTCATTTCATTGAGGCTCTGACTGTCCATTTTATCAAGCATGTTGTCTTTCTCCAGGGATTTCCTGACAACATGTCCAAATTATGATCCACAAAGTGTCACCATCCTTGCTTCTACAGAGCATTCTGGTTGTACTTCTTCTTAGACAGATTTGTTTGTTTTTCTGGCAGTCAATGGTACTTTCAGCATTTTTTGACAACACTGTAATTCTAATTAAATGCAGCAGTTCTCCTGTGGTCTTCATTATTCACTGTTGAACTTTCACATACAGATGAAGGGAATGAAAATAATGTGATTTGGGCCAGGTACACCATTGACTTCAAGCTGATGCCTTTGCTGTTCAACATTTTAGACAGCTCTTTTGATGCCTATTTGCCTAATGCAATATGTATTTTGATTTCCTGAGTATTGCTGCTGTGAGCATTGATCGTGGGCCTAAGTAAAATGAAATCCTTGACAACTTCTATCTTTCCTTTTATCATAAACTTGTTTATTGGTCCATGTGAGGAATTTTGTTTCCTTTCCATGGAGTTGTAATCCATACTTTGTATGCTGTATTCTTTGATCTTCATCAGCAAGTGCTTCAAGTCCTCTTCACTTTCAGGAAGCAAGATTATGTCATATACACATCACAGGTTGTTTGGCATCAATCTTGATGCCAAATTTTTCTTCATGTTATCCAGCTTCTTAGATTATGTTCTCAGCATACAGACTGAAAAAAAAATGATGAAAGGATACAATTCTGGGGTACATCTTTTCTGGTCTTAAACCATTCAATTTCCCTTTGCTCTGTTCAAACAACTGCCTTTGGGTTTATGTATAGACTCCTCATGAGCATAATTAGGTTTCTGAGGTACCCATTGCTTATAATGTTATCCATAATTTGTTATGATTCACACAATTAAAAGTCTTTGCATAGTCAATACAACACAAGCAAACATCTTTGTGGGAGTCTCTTCTTTTAACTAAGATCCATCTGATGTCCACCATGATATACACCTCCTTCCACATCCTCTTCTGAATCTTACTTGAATTTCTGGCTACCCTTTGTGGGTATACTGCTGCAACTGTTTTTTTGTTTTTGTTTTTTTTAATTATTCAACAAAATTTTACTTGTATGTGATAATAATGATATTGTTCAATGATTTCCATATTCTGTTGAATCCCCTTTCTTTGGAATAGGCATAAATACGGGTCTGTTCCAATTGGATAGTAAGGTAGCTATCTTTATCTTCTTGACCTAGATGAGTGTTTCCAGCACTGCATCTGTTTGTTGAGACATTTCAACTTCTTGTTTTTGTTTTGTTGTTATTTTCTGCCTAGTTAGTTCCGACTCATAGCAACTCTGTATAGCAGGGGTGGGGGATCGTTGTTCTGCCAAGGGCCATTTTAATATTTATAACATCATTCACAGGCCATATAAAATTATCAACTTAAAAATTAGCCTGCTATATTTGGTCAACATTTAATCAAATCACCCCTAATGTGATGGCTGGCACTATGGTTGCCTTGGTAGGGATAGATCAAATGATTTTGCGGACCTTCTATAACTGCAGTACAGAGTTAACTCAAGTGGCTAACAGGTTTGAACTATAGACCTTTCTGCTAAAAGTCCAGTGCTTATCCTACAGGAAAACACCACAACTCTTCAAATGACTAATTGAGGTTTTATAAACACATTCATGAGAGAATAAAAAAGAAACCACCCACACCCTTTAATCTAGTTACCACAGACATTTAATATTGTGTTAACTGTTTATGTACTCTTACACCAATTTTGAGTGTGTTCTTTGGCCCTGGGAGCCATGGTCTGTGAAGCTCTTAGATCCACAGCAAGATTGATGCCAAGATACATGGAGATTTCTAAAGTAACGTAGGTCCTACAGATACTGACAGGGGACAAGGAAATTTTCCCAGAGTCAACAGAGGAAGTCTTCCTCTAAGCAGCCCTATTTTTAAAGAGAGAATAAATTTCTATTTTTAAAACCATCCACTTGTGGTATTTCTGTTATTGAAGCATTAGATAATTAAGATACTTAATAATCAGTCCCTGACAGGTACTGTAAATTAGAAAGGAGGCTTTGATTCTGTTGGAAGGTGTTGTGAGGTTGGGATAACAACAGATGCCAGCCATACCTAAAAGACAAATGTTTAATGTAGTGACAAACTATGAAATCATTCACTGCAGATTAAGCACACGTAAGCCCATGCTACCCTGTTTATTGGGTAATCTGACACCTAAAACACAAGTTTGTAAGAAAGAATGCATTTTAACATACAGTACTCATTAGAAAAATATGTGAAGAAAATACAGGCACGACCTATTTTAAAAGAAAGGAGAGGTAGATATCAAGCATGTGAAAAGATATGAAAAAGCATAGAATTGAGACAATGAGAATGAAAAGACTGGCATGAGAATCTATGTTCAGGGACTAGAATTTAAGTATTTTAATATCGTAAGGAGTTACAAAGATTTCCAAAGTAGGTAGGCAGAAACTAGCTACCTACACACCAATCTGATAAAACCAGCTATGTGGGTATTTTTGTTAATAGCAGCACAGTATTTCTCTCTCCTTGTAAAAACTAAGACAATGGCTTTAATGTCTTTATTAGTAAGTTGGAAAGAATAGAATCACTGAGACAGTCTTTAGACTAATGTTACCAAGGAGATTCATGGGGTCTTCATCTAACTCTGACATGACCAAAAATATTCACTTGTTATTTTGAGCTAATGGGATAGTGGTGCTGTTTGTTACAGCAGCCAGCATTAAATATCCTGACCAATAGCTTCAATAGGTGACATGGATAAGTTGTGTTTTACATAAAAGCCTTTGATAACTATGTGGGGGTAGATTTGGGAATGAAATGAAACTGAAGACAGAGAGGCCAGCTACGCTACTGTTGCCTGAGTCTATGCAAGTGTAGAAGTGGAGCTGAGAACTGGTGTTGAGGGACAACAGGTGATGATAAAAGAAAATCAAAAAAGCAGAACTTGAGGATGAATTGATGTTGGGTTTAAAGGAGTTGAAAGTCAAAGTCAATTCCCATACTTCTTAGTGAACTGGAAAGGATAGTGAGAACATCAACTGAGATGGAAAATACTGATCATGAAGTAACCTGCAAGGGATGTTCCAGTTGAGATAAGCGCTCCTCTCCTTACCTACACTCCTCACATACATAATCCAGTTCTGTGATGATTGTATTACAAGATTGTTGGACATGAAGATTCAGAGGACAAAGCTTTTACTCTGCATCTCTAAATTGTTAATTCATTTTTGCAATAAAAACTTGAATGTGCAAGTAAAGTTCCAGGTGGTGTACTAAACAGGCATTCAAACCAGAGGCAGATTACTTTGTAAGCAAAGTGAGCATACATTTGAAAATTCTGAAATTTGTAAATTTGAAAAGAGACTTTGTTTCTGTAGGAAGGTGCTGCAGGGTTAAGAGAGAAACAGACACCAGCCAGACCCAGAAACTGAATCTTTGATGTCGGAGGAGAATGTGAAATGGTTCACTACAGAATCTTAAGTAAATACAAATAATCTCGTGTTTTCTTGTTTATTGGATAATCTGATACTGACTCAGACATATAAATTTCAAGGGGCCAGTATGATCTGGCAATTTGGAATTAGATTTCTTCAGCCTTCAATAAGTCAAACTCGCAGTTAAGCCTATAGACCAGTAGAACTGTCCCCAGAGGATTTACAAGGCTGTCAGCTGCTCCTCAGAAACTCTTTGCGGAGTCCCTATAAGTTGGAACTGACTCAACAGCATTTAACAACAACAAATGTGACTTTTATAGGGGGAATGCAGTGGCCCAATAAGGTAAGCACTAGACAGTGAACCACAAGGTTCTGCCCACCAGCTGCTCTGTGGGAGAAAGAAGAGGCTTTCTACTCTTGCAAACAGCCTTGGAAACCTTATGCAGAGTCACTATTATTCCAAACCAACTTGACAACAACAACAGCAACAGTCTTTATGGAAACAGTCTGCATCATCTTCCTCCCATGGAGTGATTGGTGGATTTGAACTGTCAACCTTTCAGTTAAAATCCGTGGTGACCTTTCAGTCAACATCCAAATGCATAACCACTGTATGTCCAGGGCTCCTTTCAGCCTTCAATTGTTGTTGTTTACTGTTTCAAGTCGTTTCCAACTCATAGCAACCCTGAATAGGGTGTCCAAGGTGCGACTGGTGAGTTTGAACCAATGACCATTGCAGTTCAAACTGACCTTGCAACTCAGTGCTTATCCTTCTAAGTGTGGATAAGATGGCCCTTGGAGATAAGGAAGAATGACAAATAATAGGCAAAGGAGGACAAACGAATACAAATAGAGCTTTCATTCTTTCTTATGCAAAAACTTCTTTATAGGTTGAAAAGAAGTAAAAGATTGAGAAAAAAGGCTTGGTGAGACATAAAATAGTGTGAAAGACTGTGCAGCCTAATGTGAACGAGGGAGCTGCACCTATGAATAGACTGATGGACCATACAGAGAAGAAACACCAGTCTTCTCAACCTGAATGAGCAATTTAGCATGTGGCACATGGTTAAGCACTCGGCTGCTAACCAAAAGCTTGCAATTCAAACCTGCCAGTGGCTCTCTGTGGGAAAGTCTTGGTGATTTGTTGATTGTGATTGTTAAAGTTTGGTGTGTCAGCCTGGCTGAGCCAGGCCAGATTCTCAGTGGTTTGGTAGTTAACATGTAATTCCCCATGAAAAAATCTAATGTAATGTAATCATCACTATGATGAGATCTGGCATGAGTAGCCGATCAATTAAAGGAAGGTTTCTCAGGGATGTGGCCTGCTTTCCAACTCATTGGACAGTGGGTCAAAGCTTGCTTGTTTTTTACTGGGTCTGGATCCTGCGTATAGCCTGTCATCCAACCTCCAGTTCTTTGAACTTGAGCTAGTGACTTGCTCTATTGCCTGCTGATGCCAGGAGTCCTCAGCAACCTTCCGTCTTCCTTGGCCAACCTGCCTGCCTGCCATCTGACCTGCCAATGTTGAGTTCATCAGCCCTGATGCTAATGAATCAGAAGCCTCCAACCTAAACTCTGACCCATTCTCCAACTTCTACAACTGTGCCAGTCGTTTCCTTGATAAAAACCTCTCTTTATAAACATATATAAGCTTCACTGGTTTTGCTTCTCTAGAGAAAACCTCCTAAGACATTCCTATAAAGATCACAGCTGTTCTATAGAGTTGTTATAACAATAACAGGTTTGGATGCACCCCCCAGCTGTCAGTGTGTCATACTGTAGTGACTTGTATGTTGCTGTAATACTGGAAGCTATGTCACTAGAACTTCAAATACCAACATGGTTGGCAGGTTTCAGCAGAGCTTCCAAGCTAAGACAGACTAGGAAGAAAGATCTGGAAACCTACTTCTGAAAAAGAACCAAATAAAACCCTATGTACCCTAACAGAATATTGTTTGATAAAGTGCTGGAAAATAAATTTCTTAGATTGAACAAAAGACACACTCCATGAAGTCAATTCTGACTCATAGTGACCCTATGTTGTTGTTGTTATTGTTAAGTGCTTTTGAGTCTATTCCATCTCATAGTGACCCTGCACAGAGTTTCCAAGGAGGAGCTTGAACCACCAACCTTTCAGTTCAAACCAATCTTGTGGTCTAGTGTTTATACTACAGCACCACACCAAGACTCCTATTGTTGGTGTTATTAAGTGCCATCAACTACCAAAGGAGAAAGTAAAACTGCTCTTTAGGGTTTCCAAGACTGCTAATGTTTATGGGAGTAGACAGCTTCATCTGTCTCCCTTGTGATTAACAGCTCAATGCCTAAACCACAGCATCACCAGCCCTCCTTCTTAGGCTAGAAGTCACTCAAGGTAAAGTGGCCACACAACAGAATCAAGCATACTGAAGGTTGTAAAGATGGCACAGGGCCAGGTAACGTTTCGTTCTGTTGTACACAGCATCACCATGAGTCAGCATTTTCTTGACAACAACAAACGAGCAGGTGTGGATAAGAATTAACCTGAAAAAGATAGATGGATGAGCATTGTAAGGAAGGGGGTCAGGTCTTGACAAGACTTGTGAAGATTTGGAGTCTTCATTGAGGAAAACCAAACAACTGAAGACAGGGAATAGACAAATGTAAACTAGTTTTTAGTCAGTACTGAGGGGTGACATAACCTTAAGGACTACTTATTTGTAGCCCATGAAAATGGGATGGTCACATATAAAATTCGCCAGGCATTCACCAAATATTTATTCATCACCTTCTATTGTAAGGTAACTTAGTAGTTGCAGGAACGAAAGTGTGTTAATGATGTTAGCGGTTTGCATTTAGCATGGCTAAGGTACCAACAATCGGTCATTTCACTAAAAACAAAACCGCTTATTAATTGGTGACATGTAGACAAAATTATTGGTTGAGGGAAGTTTTCTGGTTTGGGCCTGTTGTTTTATTACAGAGGGGCACACAGGTTCCCTGCTTTATTATCCGAGTTAAAGTGTTCTCTTGCTGACCTCCATTAAATAAATCACCATGAGCCTGACAGAGCTGGTAAACAGTACTGATGAAACTAGGCCCGAGAGTCCACAGAGCATCTCTTCACTTCTGAGACACTAGTTCCCCCCGGCAAAGCAGCATGTTCCCTTTTCCCAATCCTTCCCCCTCACAGCCTGATCTCCACTTCAGTAGCCTGATAAGTAGGATTACTGCTGGACTGAAAGGTTGGTTTGAATTGTGAGGTTGACAATTCAAACTCACCAACCACTCCTCAAGAACCCTATATAGGGTCACTGTGAGTGGGAACTAACTTGACAGCACTTAACAACAACATAAAGCTGGGGATTTCGCTTACAGAAGAAATGCTGTTCGTGCTTTCCTATACAGGAGCTGTGGGATAGTGCACTGGACTGCAAGGTCAAATTGAACCACGAAGTTGGCAGTTCAAATTCACCAGCTGCTCTTTTGAAACCCTATACAGGATCTCTGTGAGTCGGAACTGACTCAATGGCACTTAATAACAGCAACAATACAGGTGTGGCATAGTGGTACTGTAAGATTAGCATTAGGCTGTGAGTCACAAGGTTGGCAGTTCAAATTCACCAGCTGCTCCTCGAAAATCCTATCCAGGGTCACTATGGATCAGAACCACCTTGACAGCACTTAAGAACAACACTGAGGTCAGTTTTCTGGAAACACCAAAGTAGATCCAAAAGGACAGTCTGCTCAATATGTATACCAACTCAGAGAGCAGAGGGTGCTGACTGGAAATAATATTTCAACTAATTCTTTGTGATTTTTCTTCTCCCCAAGTTCAAATCACAATATGAAGATACTAAGAGTTGGCTATATTTATTGGCTAGTAAGAAACCATGCCTTATTTATAATTAACTGAGTTTTCCAGTATCATAATGACCCCAGCAATATGCATTTACCATATTATCCCAGAATATTATTAAGGTAATTAAAGGGCTTTGGTTGGTCTTTAAACACATGTGATTTTTTTTTTTTTTTTTTTTTTTTGCCGAGTACAATACTGCACACTATTGCTGAAACACTATTATGCAAACCGCCCATTGATAACCTCATTTTCTATATTATTGAGTGTTGTTTTGAAAACGTTAAATGAAGTTCCTTTCTAAAATATGCCAGGAGGCTATGGGGGAAATGATTGAATGGGTAGTGATGGGTTTTGTGCTGCATACCTGCTCCATCAGTGAACCAACTTGAATGGCCAGTAAATTGTCTCAGTGAAATAGCGGAATATCAGTCAACTAAACTAATTTCTAAATTCCCTGGCTTTTATTAAGGCCATCCAAGCAAACAGGGTTTAAAAAAAATTAGCATTCTGTCTCATTTTTACTAAATTATCTCTGAGGGCTTAAAACAAAGAAGTGTTGAGTGCTTATCTAGTTTTGCCTTTTAAGTCCGCCTGCTGCTTCTTGGAAACCCTACACAGAGT
This sequence comes from Chrysochloris asiatica, assembly GCF_000296735.1. Classification (NCBI taxonomy): domain Eukaryota; kingdom Metazoa; phylum Chordata; class Mammalia; order Afrosoricida; family Chrysochloridae; genus Chrysochloris; species Chrysochloris asiatica. The sequence continues at coordinate 20,633,662 of NW_006408523.1, read as the reverse complement.
CACTATAGGTCGGAATCGACTCAATGGCACCTAACAACAACAACAACTGGTGTAATGAGGTTGGCCCAGGATTGGGCAGTGTTTCGTTCTGTTGTGCATAGGGTCGCTATGAGTCAGTACCGACTCGATGGCACCTAACAACAACAATAACTGTTAGACTTACTTTGAAAACTGTCAGCCTGGGTAATCCATATGGACAATACAGGAAAGAATTGGAAACTTATGCAACTAAAGAGTTTAATATTATATTTATCTTTTCAACAGTAAATGATTGTTGATGCTTCTAGTTTGTTCCATTTGCGGACATTGCAGGTTACTCATATCCACTCTAAGCATCACACTTAATTACAGCTCTTTCTTTACCACGAATGCTCATTTGTAGGGGATGGAAAAAAGCTTTGAAACACAGTGGTTCCCTACAGTCCTTCCCAACTAATATTGCATTTAATTATTGAAACTTACACCGTTTTAAGTTTAATTCCATTTCAAAGCTTATTTGCATTTAAAATATTAATATGTAATTTCTGTGCACATATTTATTTTCTACTTACTACATATCTATCTCATGAGTCCACACATTTCTCTGAAGCTTGAAGGACTTTAACTGAGCTCAGGGTACCGTCATCAACAGCCCCACCCTCCAGTTCTGTCTTGGTTTCCTTATGTTGCCATAACAAAAGGTCATACAGTAGGTGTCTTTAACAGCAGAGATTTGTTTTCTCAGAGTTCTGAAGAAGTCTGAATTCAGGGAGTTGGCAGGCATACACTGTCATCTCTAGGGGAAGGTCCTTTCTCGTCTTTTCCAACTTCCAGCAGTCATGGGCATTTCTTGCTATTCCTTGGCTTGTAGAGGATCTTCATAAGCTGTCTTCTGTCTGCAAGTGACTCTCCATTTATAAGACACCGCTCAGAAGATAGCCCAATAATATCTGCAAGTAAAACTACTCTCTCTCCCCAAATAATGTTGCATTCATCTATAAAGAAGTTAGACTTCACCATATATTTTTTGAGGATGCAATTCAATCTATAGCAAATTAATTCATTTAAAATGTCATCATTTATTCAGCAAAATTTTTAAATTATATATTATTTGAAGTTCTGATGTGGCTCTGTAGGATAAACACTGTACTGCTAACCACAGGTTGGTAGTTCAAACTCACCAACAGCTCTTTGCAAATCCTGTACAAGGTCGCTCTGAATTGGAATGGACTCAGTGTCAGCAGATTTGGGCTTTATTATATGTTAAATGCTGTATTAAATACTGAACAGATAATAAACAAAGCAGGAAAAAAAATCCCCAATCTCTGGGAGTTTATGAAGGAATCTTTCTAAATCATAAGTCTTCTTATAGCATTCCCTTCCTTAGATGTGTTCTCACAGCACTAACAGTGAATTCAAAACATGCTAACATGGTTTAAGAAGTCTTTCACAAACTGGTCCCTAGTAAGTCACATTTATGCAGACTAAGATATGAGACATGATCAAGTTAATAGATTAGAAACTAATAAATAAAAAATATTTATTAGATTTACTCTCCAAGTTAATAGACTAGAAACTAATAAATAAAAAATATTTATTAGATTTACTCTCCAAGTTAATAGACTAGAAACTAATAAATAAAAAATATTTATTAGATTTTTACTCTCCCTTTATAAACAACTTTTAAACACACACACACATATATATATATGTTTATATATATATATATATATGTTTTATGTATATGTTCGGGGACATTGTACTGTGATTTCTGCACAACAAGAAAGACGAGTCCTGTGATTGCTAATTATCTACCTGTAGAGAGTTTCCAATCTGTAGCTCCAAGAAAGGAAACCGAAACAAAGCCTGACAAACCCCATGATTTGAGAAGAAACCTGCAGAGACCACAGCAATGAGAGTTTGCAGGAGAGCTACCAGGTACTGATCCGGGTATCCATGTGAGGAAACCACACTAGGCAAGGAAAAGAGTCACCTGAAAGGAACAGAAGGAATTGTACTCAGATGTCACATAGCACCAGTTAGCTGGGAAAATTATATATTTCACAGGGCATGGAGGATGCAGAAATGTTTTCATTCAGTAGGGAGAATTACT
>NW_006408523.1:20628566-20631355 GCF_000296735.1 Chrysochloris asiatica | reverse complement strand
GTTGTTGTTGTAGTTAAGTGCTGTTGAGTCAATTCTGACTCAGAGTGATCCTGTATAGCAGCTGGTGGGTTTGAATCACCGACCTTGTGGTTTGCAGTCCAGTATTTATCCTACAGCACCGCGCCAGGAGTCCTCCAGATCATTGCTGTTGTTGTTATGTGCCATTAAGTTAGTTCCAACTTGTAGCGATCCTGTATACTGTTTCTGAGGAGCGGAAGATGAGCTTGAACCACCAACCTTGTGGTTCAAATACAACTTGTGGTCTAATGCATTAACCCACAGTTCCAGTGACCCTATAAAACATTGAAGATTTGCCCCATAAGGTTTCCTAGGCTGATGGCACACAACAACTGATCCTCAGATTTTTTCCCTCCTGGAGTGGCTGGTGGGTTGAAATTGCTAACGTTTGAGAGCAGCCAGAGCTTACCCATTGCGCCAAGAAATCTCCTTGGGAGAATAACGAAACCCAAAATCATTGCCACGGAGTCAATTCTGACTCACAGCAATCCTATGGAGTGTTTCCAAGGCTGTTAATCTTTCTCACTCAGAGCAACTGGTGGATTCAGTCTGCTGGCCTTGTGGTTAGGAGCACAATGCATAACCATCATACCACCAGGGCCCAGATTAAATATTATTCTTATCCTTGTTGTTGTTGTTGTTAAGTGCTATAGAGCTGATTCCGACTCGTAACCACCTTGTATAGGGTTTCAGAGGAATGGCTGGTGGATTTGAACTTTATGATTAGCAACCCAGTGCTTATCTTACAGCACCACACCAGGATTCCAAGTCTTAAGATTGTTGTTGTCAAGTGTTCAAGTTGTTTCCAGTTCATAGTGAGCCTGTATAGGGTTTTCAAGGAGCGAATGGTGAGTTTGAACTGCCAACCTTATGGTCCGCAGTCCAGTGCTCATCCTACAGTGCCACACCACGACTCCTCAGTCTTAATTGTTAAGTTGTTTTAAGTGTCATTGAGTCAGGGACACTATATAGGGTTTCTGAGGAACAGCTAGTGGGTTTGAACTGCTGTCCTTGTGGTTCTCAGTCTAGTGCTGATTCTACAGTGCCATGGGAGTGCAAGTCTTAATAACAATGCCCAAAAGGATCAAGCTGCTTCCTCATAATGTAACTGTGTCCCAAAAGACAGCTTATTAACACTGATAGAAACACAAAAAAATTGAGCACACAGTAATACAAAATTCATAATGTCTTCTATCCAACCAAGTCAGACAGGCAAAGTCAGGAAAATAATATTCATAATATAAAGAAAAATTAAACAGTTGAAACTAACCCAGAACTGACACAGATGTTAGAATTATTAGACAAGGACATGAAAATAATTATTATAACTTTATCCCATATGTTCAAAAACCTAGAGAAATAATTAAACATGTTCAATAAGAGACACAGAAGATGTAAAAAAGACCTAGATCAAAATTCTTGAAGTAAATACTACAATACTTGAGATGAAAAATGCACCATGTGAGATTAATGGTGACTTTTGACAATGCAGAAGAAAATATTTTTTAATCTGAACTCATAAGGATAGAAGCTATTCAAAGTGAAAAAGGAAGAAAGAGTTGTAAAAATAAAAATAAAATCATAAAAATATTTATGTACTAAGAACCAATTTCAAACTGGTTAATAGTTTTTGTAATTGTAATCCCAAAAAGAGAGGAGAGAAAAGTTGGGAAGTATTTGAAGGAAATTTATTTGGCAGGATTATAGCCAACATTTTTCTAAATTATGTAACTATAATTCAAGAGACTCAGTGAACCTCAGGCTCAAGAAAAATAAAGAAACTACTCAAAGCCAGTTCACAAACAAACTGCTTAAAACCAATGATAAAGAGAAGAAAATACTGAAAGCACTCAGAGAATATAGACAGTAAAAATGGAGGACTAAAGATGTTTGAACCACAAGGTTGGCAGTTCAGTTTCACCAGCCAATCCTTGGAAATGCTTGACAGGGTCGCAGTGAGTCAGAACCAACTCAATGGCACTTAACAACAACGACAAAGGTAAGTATAAGAACACATTTTCCAATGTGAGAAATAATGAAGCAACTTTTTTAAACTCCTGAAAGAAAAAAAGAAATCAAGTGAAAATATCTTTACTGAAAGAAAGGACGAATCACCTAGAGATCCACATCTCTGTGATACTACTAGAAAATATAAGTAAGTGCCTTCTTGTTGTTGTTCATGGCCAACGAGTTGGTTCCAACTCATAACGACCCTATATAGGTTTCTAAAGAGTGGTTAGTGGGTTTGAAATGTTGCCATTGTGGGTAGTAATCCAGTACTTATCCTATAGCACCACACCAGAACTTCAAGGAAGTACTTTAGGTACAAGGAAAACAAAACCAAATGAAAATCTGAGTCTACACTAAAGAACAACCCAAAACCTAGCAATATTGCTCTCAGTCAATTCTGACTCCTGGTGCCTCATGTGTTATAGGGTGGAACTGCTCCATAGGGTTTCTTGGAAGCAATCTTTACAAAAGCAGATCAGATCGTCGGTCATTTAATTTACCACTGAATGAGTTGGAGCTGTCAATCTTTAAGATAGTGTTACTGTTTAGTGCTGTTCTGTCACTTCTGACTCAAAGCAATCCTTTATAGGGTTTCCGAGGAGCAGTTGGTGGGTTTCAACTGCCAACCTTGTGGTTCAAAGTCCAATGCTGATCCTAGAGCACCACACCACACCAGGAGGGCAAAACATTTGTGCCACCAAGGACCTAACACAAAGAAGTGAAGAGCACCAAAATTGGTAAATTATGAGATATATATATAT
>NW_006408523.1:20607115-20627976 GCF_000296735.1 Chrysochloris asiatica | reverse complement strand
GCGAGTGTTGACAGTTGATCCAAGAAGAATGAAGTCCTTGACAACTTCAATCTCTTCTCCATTGATAAGAATGCTGTTTATTGGTCCAGTGGTGAAGATTTTTGTTTTCTTAACATTGAGATGTAATCCATATCATATCATATCATATCACATATATATATAATCCATATCATATCATATATATATAATCCATATCATATATATAATATATATTCCTTATTAATTAAGGAATTAATTTCCTTATTAAATAAGGAATTTTCCTTATTATTAAGAAGTTGATAACAAAATATAGCTACTTCGTCTAAGTAGAGAGCTATAAAATGTACTTAACAATACGTTACTACTTAATTTAAACATTAAATCTCTTCCTATACAGTGTCTATGGAAGAAAGATTAGGCTTTCTGCTCCCGTAAAGATTTACAGCCTCAGAAACCCTGTAGAGGGTCGTTATGAGTCAGAACTGAGTCCACAGGACATAATAACAACACAGTGTCTATGTTAGTTTTCAGGATTTGACATCTATTAAAATTGAAATTCTGGGATACGATTCTAGTTTTTGTAATTCTGATCATTTTGTGCATTATTCACGTAAAGAGCTTGCTTGCTTCCTCTTTGGCTCATTACTACAATGACTACCCATCTTATTTCAAATGACTTTTCAGTCCAAGAGGGGAAATTTATCCCAAATTCCCCAAAGAGTTGGTTTAATCATCTTTGATATGATGAATAACTTGCCTAACTTTTTTTTTTTTTCATTCTTTTAAGATATATGAACTTCTTTTTGCCAAGAAATCTGCAGCTGGAATAGCTTTCTTCTAACTATCTATAAATATTTAGAAAGTTCAATTATCCTGGCTAAAATTTCCAGAACTTTATTATGCTCAGTCATTTAAATTATTGATTTGCTTAGATGTTCTTAGATACAACTTTATCATTATGAGTTGAATTCAATGTTATTTCATAATGGATTTTTAACACTAAGAAATATTTGAGGCTTTATATAGATAAGCAGTTTTCTCTGTTTTTAGTTGAAATAATATGTTATCTTGGAATATTTTGTCATTGTTGTTGTTGGTAAGTCCTTTTAGTAACCCCTGAAACTCATAGAAATCATTTTTCTTTTGAGAAAAATAGAGAGGTATATGTTGTTGTTGTTTTGTCATTGTTAAGTACTGTCAAGTTGATTCTGACTCATAGCAACCCTGTATCAGGTTTCTGAGGAACCACTAGTGGGTTTGAATCTCCAGTCTAGTGGTAAGAAATGCAGAGCTTATTCTTTATCGCCACATCAGGACCCCCGATAGGCACATCATATAAGACAAATACTCTGGACTTTTCCGAGGATTATTCTAGGTAAGAATAAAATGAGGTTCTTTAGAGAGAGGGTTTAAGTAAAAAATGTACTATATAACTATAACAACTTGAGATCTTGGGGATTTATAGCAATTATTCCTTAATTGTATGAGTTAGAAGATTGAAGTTGTATGTTATAGCAGGAAATTATTACATTGTACATATGATATCTTTCCAGTTTTGTGCAAATCTCCTATAACTTTAGAGAAATGTTTTTTCATAGAGGAAAGAGAAAGTAATTTTAATTTCTTTTTACATTTTAATTTATTCATTTGTCTTTCATTCAGAAAGCAGCTTGTTTGTTCTAGAAGATACAAAGAGCATTATGGAACAACTCCATAGTAAGAACATAAAAATTCAATTTTAAAGTTACCTTTAATGTCTGAGTTAATGCTGACTCATGACAACTTCATGTGTTGCAAGGTACATTCACATTACCGACAGGTTTTTTTTGTGACTGACATTTCAGTTAGTAATGAAGCCCTTGACTGCTTCCATCATTTAGGGAGTACTTTGGTAACATAATCTCCACCAGTAGTCATTCCTTCAGTAACATAATCTCTACCTATGCACAACAACAAAACACTGCCCACTCCTGCACCATCCTAACAATTATTACTATGTTTGAGCCTACTCTTGCAACCACTGTGTTGATCTATTTCATTGAGAGTCTTCCTCTTCTTTGCCAAGCTTGATGTCCTTCTCCAGAAACTCATTCCTCCTGATTACATGTCCTTCTAGCAGTCCATGTTATACTCAATATTCTTTACCAAAACCATACTTCAAAGGCATTGATTCTTCTTCCGTCTTGCTAGTTTATTGTTCAGCTTTTACGTGCATATGAGGCAATTGAAAATATCATGGCTTGGGTCAAGCGTACTTCAATCTTCAAACTAACATCTTTGCTTCATAATTGTTTGAAGAGGCTTTTGCAGCAGAGTTGCCCAATGCTTTACAATGTTGTTCCATTTTCTGACTGCTGTCTCCATTGGTATTGATTGTGGATCCAAGTAAAATAAAACTCTTGAGTTTTGTTGCTGCTATACTGTTTTGTTTTCTTTATGTTGAGGTGTAATCCATATTGAAAGCTGTTGTCTTTGATTTCCATCAGTAAGTGTTGCAAGTCCTCTTTGCTTTCAGCATGCAAAGCAGTGTCATCTACATACCCCATGATGTTAATGCGGCTTCCTCCAAACCTGAGGCCACATGCCTTTTCAGTATAATATTGCTTGCATGTGATTTAAATGGCATTGCTCTATAATTCCCATATTCCATTAGATCACCTTTGGAATGTGTACATATATAGATCTTTTTCAGTCAGTTGGCTAAGTAACTTTCAATTGTCTTGGCATAGATGATGGGGCACTTTTAGTTGAAACATCTAAATTGATAAACCATCTAGTCCTGAAGTTTTGATTTACACCAAAACCTTTGGTGCAGCTTGGATATCTTCCATCAATATTTTCAGTTCTTAATCATATACTACTTTCTGAAATGGTTACTTGTTGAACAGTTCTTTTTGGTATAGTGATGCTGTATTCCTTCCATCTTCTTTTGATTTTTCTTGTACTTTTGATATTTTTTGCCTATCAAATCATGCAGTATTGTTTGAATATTTCCCTCAGTTCTTTCAGTTTGAGAAATGCTGAGCTTCTTCTTCCCTTTTGGGTTTCTAACTCCAAGTCTTCACACATTTCATTATAATATTTTACATTGTCTTCGGGAGCCACCCTTTGAAAGCTTCTGTCCAGTTTTTACATCATCATTTCCTACTTTCGCTTTAGTTTCTCTACTTTAAGAACATGTTTCAGAGTCTTTTCTGACATCTAGTTGGCTAGTTTTTTTTTTCTTTCCTGTCTTTTTAAACTGTATTTTACTTTCTTCAAGTATGATATCTTTGATGTCATCACACAACTCATCTGGTCTTCAGTCATTAGTGTTCAATGCATCAAATCTGTTCTTGAAATGATGTCTGGATTCAGGTGGGATGTACTTTGGCTCCTGCACTCTTGATTTAGTTTTCTTCATCTTCAACTTGAATTTGCATATGAGTAATTGCTTCATAGGCAACCCCTGGTCGTGTTTTGATTGATGATAATGAGCTTCCTCATTGATAGAGTTGACTTGTTTCCTGTGCATTCCATCCAGTGAGGCCCACATATATAGTCTTCATTTATGTTGTCGAAAAAAGTTATTTGCAACAAATAAGTCTTACAAAATTCTATCATGTGATCTTCCACATTGTGTCTATTATCAAGGCGATATTGTTTGTGTATGTTGTTGTTCCTAAGTGCTGTTGAGTTGGTTTCAACTCATAGCAACCCTATATAGGGCTTCCAAGGAGTGGTTGGTGAACCACTGACCTTGCAGTTCAAACTGACCTTGTAGCCCAGTGTTTATCCTATAGCACAACACCATGACTCCTATGCCTCACGCTATAGCTATAATTTCTAGATAAAGTTGTTGTAATAGATATAACATTAGATATAAAACTAGTTAGGCATACACAATGAAAGGAGTCCTGGTGTGCCACTGTGGGCTAATGCGTCAGACTGAAAAGTTGTTTGAACTGCAAGGTTGGTGGTTCAAGCTCACCAGCTGCTCCTTGGAAACCCTATACAGGGTCGCTATGGGTCAGAATTGACTCTACGACACTTAACAACAACAACACAATGAAAAAGACTGAAGTGAATTTGCTTAAGATGCAAAGTTAGGATGTACTGCATCTCTATTAAGAATGATGGAAAAATCTGAGAACAGATAAGGGTGATGGTTGACCAACTGATCAAAGCATTGTTACTAAACTGTACATGCAAAGATTGTTGAAATCACACATTCTTTGTTTTATATCTATATCTATATCTATCTATCATCTATCTATCTATCTATCTATCTATCTATCTAAATCTCTCTCTCTCTCTAGCTATCTCTTTATCTATCTCTCTCTCTATCTCTATCTATCTCTCTATCTATCTATCACTCTATCTCTCGATCTATCTATCTCTATCTATCTATCTCTATATATCTATCTCTCTATCTCTCTCTCTATCTATCTATCTCTCTATCTCTCTCTCTCTCTCTCTCTCTCTGTCTCTCTCTCTCTCTCTCTCTCTATCTATCTATCTCTCTCTCTATCTCTTTCTATCTTTCTCTATCTATCTCTCTATCTCTCTCTCTATCTATCTATCTCTATATCTCTATCTATCTATCTATCTATTTCTCTCTCTATCTCTATCTCTCTCTATCTATCTATCTCTCTATATCTATCTATCTATCTATCTATCTATCTATCTATCATCTATCTATCTATCTATCTCTATATCTCTCTCTCTCTCTATTTCTCTATCTATTTCTCTCTCTATCTCTCTCTCTATCTATCTCTCTCTCTATCTATCTCTATCTATCCCTCTATCTCTCTGTCTATCTCTCTATATATATCTCTCTCTCTATCTGTCTATCTCTCTCTCTCTATCTATCTATCTTTCTATCTATCTCTGTATCTCTCTCTCTCTATCTATCTATCTATATATCTGTCTATCTCTCTCTATCTCTCTCTATCTCTCTATCTATCTATCTCTATCTCTCTATCTATCTCTCTATCTCTCTCTCTATCTCTCTCTCTATCTCTCTATCTATCTATCTCTATCTCTCTATCTATCTCTCTATCTCTATCTCTAGCTCTCTCTATCTATCTCTATCTCTATCTCTCTCTCTATCTCTCTCTCTATCTATCTCTCTCTCCATCTCTCTCTCTCTCTATCTATCTATCTATCTCTATCTATCTATCTTTCTATCTCTCTCTATCTCTCTATCTATCTATCTCTCTATCTATCTCTCTATCTCTATCTATCTCTCTATCTCTCTATCTATCTCTCTATCTCTCTATCTCTCTATCTATCTATCTATCTCTCTATCTCGCTATACCACAATAAGCACACACACAAGTAATAACTATCTTTAAAATTGTGTTTTCAACTGACATTATCAATTCTATCTTTTTTGGAAAAATTCATTGTGTTTCAACAGATATTATGGGTAGTTTGCATTATTATCAGTTCTCTGCTGTGGTGCTGTGGGTTAATGCATCAGACTGTCAAGTTGTTTAAACTGCAAGGTCGGTAGTTCAAGCTCACCAGCTGCTCCTTGGAAACCCTATATAGGGTGGCTATGAGTCGGAAACAACTCAACGGCACTTAACAACAACAACAACTGTTTATAGACTTGTAAAAAATTCAAAAGTAATGAATGGTACACAGCATTCTGGTTCCATAAATCTTGAAAGTCAGCTAAACAACCAATCAAAGCAGAGTTGTTTTCATTAAGGATCTTTACAATCTAATTTATTCAAACTCTTCAAAAATAGTGAAACACATCATAGTTACACACTGAGAGGCCAATGCCTTGCAGGCACATAGATATACTGACACAGAGAGTATATACAGCTCCAGTTTACAATCTCAGCCAAAGGTCAAAAGTAAACATCAAACCCTCACTGAGAGTGGTGCTCGGTGCTAGTGGGCACAGATTTCTTAATTGACTTGTGCTCACAAATGACAATGAGATAAACAAACAGAAATGGCTAAAAGACTGCATTTCCTATCATTCTGCATTCATCAGAGAATATATTTTCATCATCCAACTGAAAAAGTCACACCATAAAATGAATTCTCTAATCATTGTTGTCACCTATTGTAACGAATTGATCAGATTTCATGACCCAAACAAACACACACTCCCATACACTTAGTAAAGAGGAGAAGAAAATAGAGTCAGCAAAGTATAAATTTTATCTCTACTTGAGATGTATGCTAGTGAGAAATACAGACTTGTGGTTGAACAGCCTATGAGATAGACTTTTCAAACAATGCAGAGCACGTGACTCCTACGGATGAATCTATTGAGCGATCTATGGAACCTGTAGAAATAAAGTATCATTTCAAACCTATAAATCCATGACTTTCATTGAGATATAAAATGTCTTATTAAGGTTACTAATGAATGAGGAAGTCAATATGATTTTAAAACGGATTCACATGAGAATCTAGATCAGGGGTGGGGAATGTCTGGCCGCAGGCCATGTAAAACTTAGAAAATCATTCGGTCTCACCCTGTCAAGACAACTGCAGTTCCAGTCATCACGTGGTTGTTGTTAAGTGCCGTTGAGTCTGTTCAACCATCACATTTTTGTTGTTGTTATGTGCCGTGGAGTTGGTTCCGACTCATAGCGACCCTGTACAGGGTTTCGGAGACTGTAAATCTTTAGGGGAGCAGAAAGTCTCATCTTCGTCCTGCCGAACAGTTGATAGTTTCGAACTGTTGACTGTGAGGTTAGCAGCCCCATTTGTAACCACTACGCTTAGGGGGAAGTTAATTGAACGTTTGAACAAATTTTTAAATTGATAATTTTGAATGACCTGCAAATAATGTTATAAATTTTGGCAGGAAATAAGTTCTCCACCCCTGCTCTAGATAATAGATATCTATATAAGCCATCAAAAGTCCTGAAATGTATTTGCTAATAGGTGTAAAATGTTTTAGTACCCTTTGTGGCAATAAAATGCAATGTTTGAGATAATATTTTATGCAAGGCAAAAATCAATTGTATTTCTGCAGAAGAAAGTTCATTTGCATTTCTGTGGACAATAATCGTTTACATTGCCATCAGTATTCTACAACTTACAGAATTGTAAAATAATACAGCCAAAGACACATGAAGGTGGTATAGAATCAGATATCTCCAAAGAGCCAGTCAGAAAAATGCCAGTATTTCACTGAAAGGATATCCATGAATCCCTTTCCCCAGTTTGAAATCTTTCAGACATTTTCCTAAGAGTCCTAAAGAAGAGGCCAAATTCTGACTCACACAAACAAGGAAAGAAAGACAGGTAATGAGACCAAGTAAAAAAAAAAAAAAACAACCAAGTGGGAAAGGATAGCAAAAGGGCATGGAATAAATCATAGCGTCGTAAACGACTGAGAAGTCTGCAGGAAACACTAAAAGTCCTGTGTTAGAGTATGAAGTTTGAGTCAAGGAAAGTAACACTGGAAAGATGTATTGAAGCCACACTTTCAACCAACATTGATATAATTATTTTTTAGGAAGTGCATTATGTAATGTTATTACACTTTAGATTTTTTCCGCCTCAGAGATGACTGTTAGTACTATGGAGTCTGTTGCCACTGAAATCAGGTTGTGGGGATAGTCGTGTGTCTTGGGATCAGTTCTGTTCCATAGTAACCCTGTATAGTATTTCTGAAGAGCCACTGGTGAGCTTGAACCTCTGACCTTGCAGTTCAACCAACTTTGCATCCAGCACATTAACCTAGAGCACCACACTAGGACAGGAGTATACCATACATGGATGGAAAAAAAGACAGTGTTGGCTGGGAATGGATTTTAAAAAAGTCAGAACAAGAGTAATTCCAGAAATAGAATCTGAGACTCTTTAGAAAGGGGCTAGTAAGTCATTTGGACAACCTGATATTTTTAAGCCCAGAGTTGAGAGACTTTTTATTTCATTTTGGATTCTGTCTTTAAAACCAGTTGTGATCTAGTTGACTCTGACTCCAGCAATCCAATAGTATCAGATTACAACTGCGCTCCCTATGATTTTTCAAAGACTGCTCCTTCCAGAAGTTGACCATTAACCCTTTGTTCGGAGGTGACTCTGGATGAACTGGAACTTATAAACTTTTAGTTAGCTGCTGAGCTTCTGAGCCATTTTGGCCACTCAAGTCCTCTATTATCACTTTAGCTCTTAGTCAGCATACAGACAGGATTAAACTGGCTGGGTCAAATTGGGCTATCAACAAAGTTACCTGATGACTTGTGACTAATTTAAATGCATACATGAGAAGCTGCTGTTATACAACCTCCAAAAGGGTCTAATTACAGCCTGATGTTGTTTAGATTAATTATCATAGTCACAAATCAAGCTTTTTTTTTTTTTTTTTTTTTTAATGCAGAATGTATTTTCCCCATTGGAAAAATAGCCTAATATAAATTAATAGACTCCAGACTGAATCAATACATTTTTTTATATCATAATAAAAAAGAACAAAAATTAATGTTTTCTAGGATTGGAAACCAAGATTTTGAATTCAGAATCATTCTTTCTTTCGCCATCTTTATTTTATAGACTTGAGATTTTTTTTTTTTTTTCTTATAGAAGCTTGAGGCAAATATAAGACACTTCATAATTTATGATAGTTACTTCTGTAACAATAACTTGATAGTATAATGTACTCCCATATATTTTTTTAAATTTGCTATAAGTATGTAAGCTTATATATAAATCTTTAAAACATAATAGACAGCTATCACAAACTGTATGACTTTTTTTCAGCAGGTAGAGAATTATGTTCTGACACAAATAATATTTTCTTCCTCCCCCAGAATATTTTTAACTGAGAACTCATGGGGGAGATTGTAGTAATAAAAGCACAACCTAGCGATGAATTTATTATAGCAGAATTTTTATTATAAAGATGTTAAGTCAGGAGAAAGTGGTTTATGATACTGCTGATTCTTAAATTATGAACAGCTTTCCCCTCCTCTTTTTTAGCAAAGTCTAACATAAAAGACTTTCCAGCATGGAGACCATGCTGAAAATGTAGAATTATAGATGCTCTTTTATTTCTAAGATCTTTAAGCATGAGTTTAAGATACAACTTTGAAATATGAAGCACATTTTATTAAAATAATTTTTAGCATTGAAATCTCCCATCCCAAATGTTCTCCTACTCTTTAAGTAAATGAATTTCCATTTTGGCAATGGAGTGTGTTAATCAGTTTTGTTCTGTCTTAATAGATAGACTGATTTTCATGTTAGAAGATATAATCCATTGCATTTTTTAACTATCAGTCTGGAGCAGGGAGGGCAAAAATATGGTCTGAGCCTCATATTCTGCTAACCCTTTCTCATGACAGATATGATGAATCTCACAATACACCTTATTTCTCTGAAGCTGGAAAAGACCTCAGATTTTCTTCAAGTTCATTTAAGCTAGCACTAAATAGAAAGGCCTTTTTGCCAGCCATTGTTTAATGGTCTAATAGAAGCCAAGATCACAGTCATCTGCTAAAGTAAATGTTGGGGTTCAAATCTACACAGTGGTTTCATGAAACAAAGACCTGGCAAATTGCACCTGTAAAGATTTCAACTAAGAAAACCCTATGGAGCCTTATGACTCAGTAACACATAGGGCCAGAATCAACTCAATGGCAACCAGTAATGACCAATCTAATACAAATCACTGTGTCACTTAAAATACTTATTGATAAATATCAAAGACTACAGCCTTCCATATGGATTGCATCTCAATGTAAAAATTTTAAAAAAAGAATCCTCACCACTGGACCAATAAACAACATCCATATCAATGGAGAAAGACTGAAACTGTCAAAGACTTCATTTTGCTGAGATCAGCCATCAACACTCATGGAAGCAGCAGTCAAGAAATCAAACGATGTATTGCATTAGGCAAACCTGCTGCACACAACTTTTTAAAAGTATTCAAGAGCAAAGATGTCAGTTTGAGGACTAAGGTGCACCTGACTCAAGCCATGATATTTTCAATAACCTCACATGCATGCAAAAATTGGATAGTGAATAAGGAAGACCATAGAATAATTTATGCATTTGAGTTATGATGTTGGAGGAGAATATTGAAAGTACCATGGGCTGCCAAAAGACAAATAGATCTGTGTTGGAAGAAATACATCCAGAGTGCTCTGTGGAAGCCAGGATATCCAGTGTTCGTCTCTCATACTTCAGGCATATTGTCAAGAGGGACCAGTCCCTGGAAAAGGATATCATGTTTGGTAAAGTGGAGGGTCAGATAAAAAGAGGAAGACCTCCAACGAGATGGATTAGCACAGTGGTGGCAGGAATGGGCTCAGGTGGAGCAACGATTGGGAAGCTGGCCCAGGACCCCACAGTGTTTTGTTCTGTTGTAGAGTCCTATGAGTCAGTACTGATTTGATGGCGCCTATCAACTACAACATACCACTGAAGTGACTGTAGCATTGGGGAAGTGTGGGGCTAGAGAAAATGACAGTCAAAGCAACTTTTCCAATAAACATACAAAGTTAAATAACAACTATAATAACATAATTCAATCATACGTGTTCCTTGCTATTAATAGTTCCTATAATTTACTGACAAGTCCTGATATGGCGCTGTGGGTTAATACACTGGACTGCAAAGTCACTTTGAACTGCAAGGTCAGTGGTTCAAGCTCACCAGCTGCTCCTTGGAAACACTCTATAGGGTCACTATGGGTTGGAACCAACTTGACAGCACTTAACAACAATAGATAATTTATTGACGATACATACAGTTTCTTTTCTCAATATTTCTGCTGGATAGATTAATGGGTTGGCAATTACAGATTTTCAAGTTTTTATGTAATATAGTTCAAATGCTGAGTATATGGACTCATAGAATGCACTTACCATGAAAGTTAAAATAGGCAAGAAATGAAACATTTTATATATTAAATTATATTTTATCCTGGTGTGGCACTGCGGGTTAATGCGCTAGACTGCAAGGTCGGTTTGGAACTGCAAGGTTGGCTGTTCAAACTCACCAGCTGCTCCTCAGAAATCCTATACAGGGTTGCTGTGAGTCAGAATCAACTCTAAGACACTTAATAACAACAACAACAAATGTATGTCAAGGATATAAACATACATCTGTGATTATGCATAGTCTATAAATTTAGCATTGCAGAAAGCACATTTCTAGGATCCTTCGATTTTGACATTGGCTCTGAACATTAAAATGGGTAAAAGATTAAAGATTTTCAGAGCCAAGAAGCTGTTCTTGGCCTTGAAATAGAAACTGTGATTCTTGAAAAAAAATGTAGTGATACGAACAATTACAATTTTGATTTACAGTGTTCACATTATAGGGTTTTTATTTGGATAAAAGAAGACATATAATGGCAGTAAAATTTGAGTTACTCAGTAAATATTACCACTCTTTTCTTCCTCTTTGTATAGGAACTAGACAATCAGCTCTTGGAGAGCAAGAAGTAGGTCTTTATTTGTGTTTGCATCCTCAGACTTAGGATACTGCTGGTCTTGATAGAAGTAGCTGGGCAGTCATGAACGGTTCATTTGTTTGCCTAGTAGAAGGAAGGATAAGAATGCCCTGAGGGGTCTCAGTGTCTGTGTTTGCTTGAGACTAAAGGTAAAGTAGAGATGGGAAAGTTGGTTTCAAGAAAGGATCACCACATGATCCAGGACATGCACACATCTATGTAACTCTTTCAGTTGAGAGACAAAACAGTAAGTTTTGATTGGGTGGGGATAAACCAGACAAATTGAAGTAACAAGAGTGGCCCTTTACAATGAAATTTTTTCATAAATAAGAGCTGCTGTATGGTGAAGGCCAACCTAGAGAACCTTTGAGAGGCCCTCTGAGAAAGGCAACTACTGTATTATAAAGAATCCCAAGGGTGGATCCTAGCTGCTATTGCAGACTCAGAGAATCCTATATGTGTAAGGCAACTTAAGAAGTCCATCATCACAACTAAGTAGACCATTCGAGATAATGGTCACCCCAGTGTTTTATTTCACCATAACATCAGTTTGCCTAATGCTTGCTAACTTCTGGCTTGGACAGTATCAGTAATTCAATTTCTTCTCATTTTAAAGGGAAATGTTTTCATGAATTTTATTTTGTTGGCTAATACTACAGGATCTTGCAAAGAAAAACACTGAAGACTGAAAAATTTCATGGATGTTGAACTTTCAAAAAGTATCATATAATCATGAATTGTTTACGGAGGACAAGCTAACGTGAGGATTAACAAAGAACTATTTGCTTCACTTGGTCTATATTATATTTGTACCTTTGATGTAAGATCAGTTTTCAGAGTCAGACACTTCACAGAAGAGAACAAAAGTATTCACTGCTAGATAATTATAGAGCTCATCCTTAGAAACAAATGCAATGTACTTTGAATTTTGGTCTGCTTAGGTAATTTTACTGATGCAGTCTCTTTATTGTCATTTTTCAGGTATCTAATATACTGAGTCCTGGGAGGCACTCTACCTCAAGGTCAATCTGAACCACAAGGCCTGAAGTTCAAACTCACCGGCCACTCCTCGGAAACTCCATAGAGGGTCGCTGTGAGTGAGAACGAACTCGATAGCACTAACAACAACAGATCTACTGGAAAAACCCTAATCAGAATACGGATTGAAAAAAGCACCTTCTTTATTTGAAAATTAATTTTATTTTTTGCTGTTGTTTAGAATATACACCACAGAGCAAACACCAATTTAACAATTTCTACACACACAGTTCAGTGACATTGATCACATTCCTGGGTTGGGCAACATTCTCACCCTCCTTTTCTGACTTGTTTCTCCCCCATTAATATAAACTCATCACTACTAAGGTTCCTATTTAGACTTTCAAGTTGTTGCCAATTTGATCCCAAATTATACTCAAGGCAGGCATTCTTACTAATTATGCTAAGCTATTATTTAGGTTAAAGAACATTTCAAAAGATAATTTTGGTTGAAGGCTTCAGAATTACCCCAAGGCAATAGTTTTGGGAATTCATTTAGACTCAATGGCTCTAGAAAGTATGAATTTCATGAGAATTTGAAATTTTGTTCTATATTTGCCCCCTTTTGAACAGGCTTTTTCTATTGCGTCTACGGTCTGAACATACAGTAATGATAAAGTAAACAATAACACCTGTGATGACTGCTACTTTGAACCATCACCTGTAGAAGATCAAACAGACATTTGCTGAAAAGCAAAGATGAGACGGCAAGGAGAGGCAGGGAAACTGGCAGGGGGGCAATGGGAAGAGGGAGGACATGCTGACTGAAGATCAACCCATGTCACAGAACAATTAGTGTATGAGTTGAATGAAATAGAATTGGCCGTGTAAAATTTCACCCAAACCACGGGAAAATGATTTTTTGAAAAGAAAACAAAATCGTGCAGCTGAGGCTATGTTCTGGTATGGCATTGTGGATTAATGCACTGGACTGCAAGGCCCATTTGAACCACAAGGTTGGTAGTTCAAACTCACCAATTGCTCCTAGAAACCCGACACAGGGTCATGATGAGTCAGAACGGACTCCATGGCACTTAACAACAACAACAACAAGCTGCTTATATGCAACTCTAAATCTCGTACAATTTGAATCTTTGGTTTGGAGGTGCAGTGTCATGTTTTCAGGGATATTACGTGTCGGTTAATTAACCAAATAACATGTTTAGTACCTCTGATGTACCTCCTAGTCCAATGTGTAGTGGCTAGGCTCTTAAAAGCATGGAAGCAGCCATCCAGGGCACAGTTGTTGTTGTTGTTGTTAGGTGCCATCGAGTCGGTACCGACACATAGCGACCCTATGCACAGTAATTGGTCTCTATTCACTTGAAGCAAGGAACCCTGGCAGCATAGTGGATTATGCATTGGGAGGCTAGCCACAAGGTGAGCAGTTGGTGTCCACCAGCTGCTCCTCCAGAGAAAGATAAGGCTTTTTCCTTCTGTAAAGATTTATAGCCTCAGAAACCCTATACCTGGTCTCAATGAGTTGTAACTAATTCAAAAGCACACAACCATCACCACCTGAAGCAACAGAAGACGTCAGAGAGTCAGGAATAGGAAAAGGATATGGAATAGGTGGCTAATTTCCTCCATTGACCTTGAAGCCAGAGCAGGATGGTGCCTGGGTATCGTTACTAAACATTTAGAGCAAAGATTCTATAGAAGAATCCTGATCAAAAGGAGAAAAATTAGAACAGAATTTCAGGATTTGGAACTCATGGAGGCTACGTGAACAGCAGCAATTCTTTCCCTGAGTTAATCTTTAAACTTTACATCCGAAGTATCTCTTTGTGTCTTCCTTGAGTTTTAAGCTCTTTTTAGAACTATCTATGTGGGGTCAAAGTGACAACAGCCACTTGAAAGACTAAATAGGAACCTTAGGGGGCAGTGAGTTTATGTTAATGTGGGAGTTGCAAGTCAAAAAAGGAGGGTAAGATGCTTGCACACTTGGTGAACATAATCATCTGAATATAATCACTGAATTGTACTTGCATAAACAATTGAATTGATGTCGATTTTGCTATGTGTCCTGGTGTGGCACTGTAGAATAAGTGTTGGACTGCAAAGTCAGTTTGAACCACAAGGTCAGTGGTTCAAATTCACTAGCTTCTCCTCAGGGACCTATACAGGGTCACTATGAATCAGAACACACTTGAGGGGCAGTTACCAACAACAACATCCTCCATAACAATCCAGTTCTTTTGGTCTTTTGTCAAAAAGTCAATTGTTGATGGAGGCAATTGGCCACACATCTCACTTCCTCCTCCTGTTCTGGCCTTATCTTCTTCCCCTGCTGCTCCAGCAAATAGAGACAGATACTGTTCCTTGGATGGCTGCTTGCAAGTTCAAAGCAACTTTATAGTGTTTGGAATTCTATCAATGTTTATGGAATCCAGGTGTGGCACTTCAAGATCATGCGCTGGATCCACAAGGTCAGTTTGAACTGCTAAGTTGGCAGTTCAAACTCGCCAGCAGATCCTCAAAAACCCTTTACAGGGTAGCTATGGGTCAGAACTGACTCAACGGCACTTAACAACAACAAATAAATGCTTGTGTTAACTTCCTAATTACTGCAATTATAAGTTAACTGCATAAAAGGGGGAAAAACAAATACAAGTTAACTGAATGAGTTGTGCCTATTTTATTTTGTTTTGTTTTTACAGACTTAGTACAAATTTATTGTCTTACCATTCTGGAGGTTATAAGATCCAAATGGGTCACATGGGGCTAAAATCAAGATATTGTCAGATCTACAATCTTGCTGGAGGCTTTGAGGAAGAATCTGTCCTTTGCAGTTTCCAGTTACTAGAGGAATTAACAACTACATTACCTTGTTCATAGTCCCTTCCAACACTTGCATCGCTCTCACCTCTGCTTCTCAGATTCTGATCTTCCTTCCTTCAAACATCATCCTTAAGACTTCATTGGACCCACCTGGACAGCCCCAAGACCACTCTCCCATATCAAGATTCTGAACCACCTTTCCTTTTCTTGTCCCATGTTCTGGGAAGTAGGGTGTGGCTATCTTTAGAGGACCTTGTTCTGCCTACTACAATGGTCAAACATTATCCTGAGTATTTAGAAAAGATTGTCCTAATGTGAGGAATGGATTCCTGGTGTGATGCTGTAGGATAAGCACTGGACTATGAACCACAAGGTCAGTGGTTCAAACCCACCAGCTGCTCCACAGGGTCACTATGAGTTGGAGTGGACTCAACGGCACTTGACAATAACAACAGCGTCAAGTAAATCTTCTGGATTTAGAAAAAAAAAAAAAAAAGCAGAACTTTCTTCTGTGGATAAAAAATTTAGAAACCAAGTCCTCTAACATATTTTCTTAAAAGGAAAGGTATGCATCATTTTAATTCTTCATAATAATGATATATGATAATGTTTAGAATGGTTCTCATCCTATTAGAAATAAAGAAACACTAGTGATGTTTTTCTACATGTGAAATAAATATTTAGAAACATCTGAAATGTCTATCACTTTGAAAGTGGATAAGTAAACCATGGTATTTAATGAACTACATCAGAACTGTTGAAAATGAATAACACATATTTAATGGCTGGTGGGGCAGGCAACATACACCATGAGGGAGGTGGGAGAGGAAAGAAGAAGGTAGCGGGAGACACAGGGAGGAGTGCAAGAGTTCAAGCGAATAGAGGTAAACACCATTCACTGATGGTACATGGAGCGAAGTGCAATCTTTGTATAGGACTCGTTGGATGTAAAACTGATGATCTGCTCTGTAAATCTTCACTCAAGTCACAATAAAATGTTTTCTTTTACAAAAAGAATGAGAGGCTGTAGGTTGTATGATTAAAAAGGGCCTAGAGGAGACCAAAACGGAGAGAAATAAGATTATTAGAGCCAAGGGGATGTGGACAGAGACAGGGGCATAGAACTTATTTATTAACACATGAGATATCCCCCAAGAACCTCAGAAATAAAATTTAATGGTGTTTGCATGAGAAAGCATTTCCATATTAACCAGAAGGATCATGAATCATAAAATAGAGGTTACACGTTTAAAGTGCTTGGCATATGTTATTACTTAATAAATGTTCGTTTTCCTTACAAATAATTGAAAAACCTGGAAATTCTGACCCTGATACCAATTGTTTTAAATAAAAGTCTGTTTTATTCAAAGCATTTATGCTGTCCTAGTTTGAAAAATTATAAGAGAACTTAAAATATATTAATGTTTAATTTCTTTGAAAGTTACTATTGATTTTGTTCCAACCTATGGCAATCCCATGTGTGTTATAGATGAACTACATATGTGTATGTTTGCTTAATTTGGATAAAGTATGTATGCATACAACCCCCAAAAAGACACGTATAGCAATTCAGAAGATATAGAAATTTCTGTAACCATTAGCGGTCATCCTTAAATGTTGTAAGATACTTTTATTGAAAGTAAGATGATTTGCCACCATCCAGACTTGTGGGGATAATCATGCTAAAATCAGTGTGGCATCAGGTTAAGATTCCTTGAACAATCATTCAGTGTTTGCCCATTATTCATCAAAGATGTAAGGAATTACCAGGATCCCTTTCTACCTTCAGGAAAACCATAGTTTAATAGAACTTCTAGAACAAAATTAATGAGAATGTTGACACATAGTCAAAAAATATAACAAATGTTATTGAATAATTTGCATCACAGTTTTTAAATGGAAATGAATTTGCTGTGTAAACTTTAAATGAAAACACAATAAAATATTAAAAAAGAAAAAAAAATGTTTTTAAATAACTTTATCCCAAATGGTTATGTCTTGTCTATGAAAATTCTTTCAGCAGTATGCCTATGATACATTCCCTTTTTAAGTGTATGTTGTTTTTGTGAAATGCCATCAAGTCAGTTTAGACTCAGCTCTCTTGTATAGGGTTTCTGAGGCTATAACTCTTTACAGAAACAGAAAATCTCATCTTTCTCCAAAGGTGTGGATGCTGCTCTCAAACTGCTGACCTTGTGTTTAGTAGTCCAGTGTTTATCCTACTGAGCCAATGATCACCCTTTAAAATGTTTATTATATTTCAAGTTTTTAAAATGTTGTACCATGTTCTGATAAGTTATGATAATATTTAAATAAAAACACTAAGTAATATAAGACAAAACTATTAATTTCTTAGGATTCAAATATATGTTGTAGAAATATAAAGTCAAGAAAAAATTATGAAACAAAAGGTGTGGTAGGAAATTAACATTTCTTCTGTTACAGCAAGGATGAATGAGATGACTCATCGGGGTTCCATCCTATCATCCTTCTAAATTTGGTAGGATGTAGACACAATTCATAGGAGTACTGGTATGGCATTGTAGGATAAGCACTGGATTGCAAGCTCGGTTTGAACCGTAAGGTTGATGGTTCAAATTCACCAGCCACTCCTTGGAAACACTACACAGGGTTGCTCTAACTCAGAACCAACTCAATGGCTCTTAACAACAAAAGGAACAATATGCACACGAAAGCAGCCAGAGAGACAGAGGTTTAAGCAAACATGAAGTTTTAATGGCGCATAGCATAGATGTCCTCATAAAGAATCGAATGGGCTTCCACCTTGTGAGAGACAGGGAGCACTGAGTGAGTTTCTGGTTCACTTTTTATGCTGTTTTCCCTCTGAGACTATCTCCAGGTACCCTGATAATTATCTCCTGATTCCTACATTTTTCTACCATAATTTAAGGCCCATATTGGTCATTTCTGCCTAGATCTGATATACTTCTATCCCTTCACATGAGTCTGTTATAATTGTGTCCATTAGTTAATACTGATTTTAATTATAGTGAAAAGTTACAACCCTGATACATATCTTTCCTGATTTTAAACCAAGAAGTATTTTATTTTGTTCTGTTTGAATGAATACTTGTTGGTCTACATACACATTCCACATGAGCACATTTAAGTATTTTGGAATTCCCATTCTTTCCAATGTGATCCATTGCTTGTTATGATCTGCAAAGTGAAATGTTTTTGCAGAATCAATAGAACACAAGTAAACATCTTTCTGGTTTCCTCTCAAGATTCACCTGATGTCAACAATGATATTCCTTATTCCATATTTCTTTCTGATCCTGGCTTGTATTTCTAGCAGCTCCCTGTTGATGTAGTGCTACAACCGTTTTTAGAATTATCTTCAGCAAAATTGTACTTGCATGTCATATTAATGATATTGTACCATAATTTCCATGTTCTGTTCTTCATGGGCACAATATGAATATCTTCTATTCAATTGGCCAGGTAGATGTCTTCCAAATTTATTGGCCTAGATGACCCATGATGACCTTATATATAACAGAATGAAATGTTACCTAGTCCTGCCCTATCTTCTTCAGCGTTGATACCTTTGAATCCATTATTGTGGATATTTCCTAAAGAAAGGAGTTTAATATTCTGACTCTTCCATCTGAAAAGACTGGTGGTCTGTAACCTAATTGATGTTCCTCTCTATACATCATCAGCTAGAAGGAATTCAAAGGTGGAGGAAACTTGAGAGAGTTGTGGGAAGGCAACCTAACCTTTCCCTTGTGATTCACAAAGGAGCAATCAGTTGTGAGAAAGAAAAGTAGTTCCTACAATGGTCATTCACACATTCTGGTGTGTGGACAACTGTTTTAGAGAAAAAAGATAGCACAGCCTAGAATGCAGTATGGATGGTGTAGCCAGGGGACTGCATTCTTTATTAGCTCCAAGAATGACAACCTGGGCAATAACAATGACTAGCAATGAGAGGATGCACTGTCTGTCACCAATGGCTGAATATCTCACTATCCCCATGTAAGGGGCAAAAAGAGATATGTTTGAGAGCATTCTAATGCTGTTAACTGTACCTTTCAAGAGCAAGATTATATTTTCTGTTACAGAGTAGAGAAGAGACTTGAAACAGAAATTAAGTTGTATTATAGGAAAATGAAGGAAGTTTCAGTTCTTACACCTGAGTTTGTGGCCTGTGAAAATTCATGGCGATTACACAGATTTTCCATTTAAGTGGTACCAATTGCAATGCACTATCGTTTTGCATGCTGGCTAACTAATCCTTTAAATCAACTTGAACAAGAATACATCCTCCCAAAAAGAAATAGAGAAAGAGAAAAATCCTTTAGAAATCTTGCCAAAGTCCAAAGAATTTGTGTAATGAATATTTCAATTCAGTGCTGTGATGTCCCATATTTCTGTTGAATGGCAAAGTATGTGATTCATTAAGCTCTCATTCATTATGAAAATAGACTAGCAAATTATATTCTTTGTAAGCGAAATCATTATGGAAGTAATTTACAAAATACATTAAGCCCTTTCATGATCTTTCTGAAAGAAAAACCAAATACTTTTAAACACATTGCAAGGTTATTATCATTTAAAAATTTTAGATCTTACTTCTCAAAGGCTATATTGTGAAAGCATTCTTGCACAAATATCTAAATTTGGTTACACTTTGCACAGCGCAAACTTTACTCTTTATGTGTGCCTAGGACAATCGTGATTCAACTATGTTTTTGTGAAGTTTAAAATAAAGGTGAAATTCCAGGTACTTGCATACTGTGTTCAAATGATCTCTCAGATTCATGCAAGACAGTCTTACTCCTTAGAGACTGTAACTTGACCCTTCCTTCATCTCTTCAATTTTTGTACTAACTCATCATTGTTTTACTTATGAAGCCAACATATAAGTCAGGCAGCATGTTAAAAGTTTAAAAGACAGTTATTAAACCCTCTGTGGAGTTTTGAAATCAGTTATCTACTTAAAGAGTAAGTCAGAGCAGACTTAATGACCTTGTATGCTACATACATTAACAATATTGTTCGTCACAGGGAACACGCCAGTACATGTTTGTTTCTAAGGAAAAATAGAGTTCCATTCATTATTCACAGAGATTCTCCCATACAGTGAAGACATCCATTATTTAATGACTCTATGACTAGGGTGTTGTGAAAACCAAAGATATTGTTTTTGGAAGATTGTTTATAAATTAAAAGCAAACGACAGCATATTGCTTAGTAATGTCCTCAACACTGATTGTCTATGATTGTAACTGAGCATCAGGAGAAAACTGACAGTGTATTCCTACATGTTCTTTACTTGCTTCAGATACTCCTGGAAAACATCACTAGTAAATACAACTTCCAATTTATAATCTCAGACTTTTGTTTTTCCTCACATAACTTAAACTTAACACAAAAATTTAATTATTCCCCCCCCCCAAATGTAATAAAACATGTGAGCTTAATTTAAAGGCAAGTGTTAGAAATCATTGCATGGAAGTGAGTTCAGGTTCTGAAGATAATAAAACTACATACTCTTCAAGGGAAAGTGATATTTTATATGAAATTAAAGATAGGGTACTTTTCTGGTTGATAAATAATAGATGGTATAGGTTATACTTGTGTATATAAATGCAGTGTGGTGGTTGTTGTTGTT
>NW_006408523.1:20596590-20604770 GCF_000296735.1 Chrysochloris asiatica | reverse complement strand
TCTATTTCATCCTCACTGGCTTTAGTGGTTGGTGCATAAATTTGAATAATAGTGGGATTAACTGGGCTTCCTTGTAGGCGCATGGATATGATCCTATCACATACAGCGTTGTACCTCATGACTGATCTGGATATGGGCGGTTAGGCTTCCTTAAATTTTTGGCTTACCAATAAAGAGTATAGATCAAGATCAATACTGTGTTCTCAAGGAGAGATCTAACAATGATTGTTAACTTAAGTTTGTTACACAGATTGTAAATCTAGTTTCTTTGGTATTTTCTTTATTCTTTCCTCAACTTTTCAAATGTGACACAATTTAGCATAAAGTAATGATATTTTTTTGTTGTTAACTGGCATCAAGTCAGTTCCGAGTCATAATGACCCTCTGTAGGGTTTCCAAGGAGCAACTTGTGAGTTTGAGCTGAAGATCTTGTGATTCACAGTCCAGTGCTTATCCTACACGTCACACCAGTAGTCCACATATCATCTTAGGAAACGTCTCAGCGTGGGAGATGGAAGTTCAATTTTGGACATGTTAAGGAACATAAATTTCAAACAATACTTATGCATAAAGTGCTGAATTGAAAATTTTAGCCTAAAAAGAGAATATATTATAGTATTTGCCTGGCCACATTGAAAAGCTGTTTTCCTAATGTATTTCTTAATTCTGGTATTTATTATTCACAGGAATGATGAAGTCAAGAGAACACATTTTCTTTGTACTTTTGATGTCTATATGTATCTACTCCAACCATAAAGTTGAATGACGAGAGTTCAAAAAATGCATAAATAAAAATTATCGTTGAAGACAGTATCTTAGTAAATCAAGGAAGACATGATAATCAAGGTAAAACATTGAATGAACTTCTAGGAATCAGCCAGACCTTTTAAAACAAAATCATTAGGAAAAAGCTTAGATGTTTTGTCAAAGAGGAAAGTAAAAATTATCGATGAAATATATTATAGGATTGACACTTGTTGTTGTTATTAGGTGCCATTGAGTCGGTACCGACTCATAGTGACCCCATGCTCAGCAGAAGGAAACTCTGTCCGATCCTGGGCCAACCTTACAATTGCTGCCACACCTGAGCCCATTGATGCTGTCAATTTACCAAGCCATCCCCAGCCACATTTTGAGTGCCTTCCAACCTGAGGGGCTCATTTTCCGGCACTATATCACTCACAAGGATTGACACTACTAACCATTAAGACCTGTGTTTTAAATTATTCTTACTTGAATGATACATTAGCACTAATCTTATTGTTTTTCCTACGACAAACAGTCTTTTGGAATGTGTGAGTAGAAAAAACTAACAGGCCTTTTGACTCTTAGAAACCTTGCCTCTAATCTTGTTTATCAGCTTTCAATGGAAAAATTATTGGTGATTTTTTTTAACAGTTTAATATATTAATGATCAACAACACGATTAATTACAATATTCTATAATAATTGTTAATATAGTAATAGTAATATTGTTTTTAATAATAGTGTAACACTCAAGTAAACACGTTTCACTGGCTTTTGCTTACTAGTTGATGAAGTAGCATTGCATTTTAAATGTTCACTTGCTCTTTATTTTCTCTTGTTCGTTGTTGTTGTTGGATACCATGCAGTCAGTTCCAATTCATAGCAGCAACCCTATGCACGACAGAACAAAACACTGCCTGATTCTCCACCATTCTCACAATTGTTGTTCCATTTGAGTCCATTGGTCCTGCCACTATGTCAATTTATCTCATCGGAGGTCTTCCTCTTTTCAACTGACCATTCACTTTACCAGGATGTCCTTTTCCAGGGACTGCTCCCTCCTAATAATGTGTCCAAACAACAAGGAAACAATCCCTGTTTCTATGGAGCATTCTACCTCCAGATTCTACCTTCGAAAACAGATTTATTTGTTTTTCTGGCAGTCCATGGGGCTTTTACTATCCTTCTTCAACACCATAATTAAATTACACTGATTCTTCTAGTCTTTCTTATTCATTACTCAACTTTCACATCCATACGAGGGGGTTGAAAATATCATGACTTAGGTGCCCTTCAATCTTCAAATTGACATCATTGCTCTTTAATATTTGAAAGAGATCTTTTATAGCATACTTGCTTAATGCAAACATCCTTTGATTTCTTGGCATCCTTTGATTGATTCCATGAATGTTATCGTAGATTCAAGACAATGACATCTTTGACAATTTCAATCTTTTCTGTTTATCTTGAAGTGGGTTATTGGTCCAGCTGTGAGCTTTGTTTTCTTTACATTGAAGTGCTATCCATTCTGAAGGCTGTGGTCTTTGATCTTCATTGGTAAATATTTTTAGTCCTCTTCACTTTTAGTTGTTGTACCATTTGAATATTACAGGTTGTTAATTACTATTCCTCCAATCCTGATACCATGTCCTTCTTCATACAATCCAGCTTCTTAGATTATTTGCGCAGTATACAGGTTGAATAAATGTGATGAAAAGATACAACTCTGGTGCACAGTTTTCCTGATTATAAACCATTCAGTATCCCTTTGTTCTATTCATAAAAGCATTTCTAGATCTGAGTACAGGTTCCTCATGAGCACAATTAAGTGTTCTGAAATGCTCATTCTTCACAATGTTATCCATAGTTTGTTATGATTCACACAGTTGAATGCTTTTACATAGTTAATAAAGCACAAGTTAACATCTTTCTACTTTCAGCCAATATTCATCTGACATCAGCAATGGAATCTCAAGTTCTATGTCCTCTTCTGAATCCAGCTTGAATTTCTGACAGCAACCTGTCAATGTACTGTTTCAATTGTTTTTGAACTATCTTCAGCTAAATTTTACTAGCATGTGATATTTATGATTTTGTTCAATGATTTCCACATTCTGTTGTGTCTCCTTTCTTAGGAATGGGCAAAAATAAAGATCCCTTCCAAACAGTTGCCCTGGTAGCTGTCTTCCAAATTTCTTGGCATAGACAAATGAGCACCTCTAGTGCTGCGTCAGTTTAATGAAAAATTTCTATTCATGTTCTGTTAATTCCTAGTGTCTTGCGTCTTCTTTTGTATCTGTGTGAATGCCTTCAATGTCTCTTGGAGTTTCTCCTTCAGTACAATTGATTCTTGATCATATGCTATTTCTTGAAATTACTGCTCATTGACCACTTCTCTTTGGTACAGTGACTGTGTAGTCCTTCCATCTTCTTTTGATGCTTCCTCTTTTCTTTCAATCACTTTAGCTTATCCACACTCAAGTTTATCCACAGAGCAAGTTTCAGAGTCTCTTCTGACATCCATTTTGGCCTTTTCTTTCTTTCTGGTCTTTATTTTCCTTACAACTTCACATTTTATTCATTAATAATTATCAATGCCACTTGATTGTATGTTTGATTGGTTTCACTTTGAAGAAATTGGTTGGTGTTGGTAAGCAACTGTAGAGTCAGTTCTGACTCATAACAACCTTGTATAGAGTTTCCAAGGAGCAGCTAGTGTGTTTGAACCATCAACACTGTGGTTAGCAGTCCAGTGCTTATCCTACAGTGCAACACCAAGACTTCTTCAATTTCATCATTAATCTTTTTTGTATCTGATGTTTAAATTTGTGTAATAGTGGTATTAACTGGTCTTCCTTATAGGCATATGAGTATTATTCTAATACAGACAGTGTTGTACTCTAAGATAGATCCTGAAATGATCTTTAGACTATTAATGCAATGCCATTCCTCCATAATTTGTCATACCTGGCTTAGTAAAGTATATAATTGTCTGATTCAAAATGGCCCATACCAATCCATTTCAACCTACTAATGCCTAGGACATCTGTCTTTATATGTCCCATGTCATTTTTGTCAGCTTCCAATTTTCCTAGATTCATGTTTTGTACATTCTATGTTCTAATTAGTAATGAATGCTTGCAGTGGTTTCTTCCCATTTTGAGTTATGACCCACCAGCACATGAAGGTCACGAAAGCTTTGCTCCATTCACATCATTATGATCAACTCTACTTTAAAGAGGCAACTCTTCTTCAGTTGTAGAAACCTAAAAGGTTCATCTGACACTCTATCTGACAATGCTCTGCTGCTATCCCTAAGATTCCCAGTTGCTAACCTTTCAGAAGTGGTCTTTCTTTCCTTTTTCCTAGTCTTAGTCTAGAAGCTTTGCTGAGACCTATCCACTATGAGTGACCCTACCCATATTTAAAATACTAGTGAATTAGCTCCCAGCATCATAGAAACATGCAAGTCACCACAGTATGACAAATTGACAGATGAGTAGTGTTTTTTCTTGTTAATATCTAAGCTACTTACAATACAATTGAATTATTGTATTTTTAATTAAAAAAAAATTAAGAAACTTTAAATATGGCAGTCATTGAATCTTATAATGTTTTGATGAATGTTAGAGTATCATATCATTCAATGTACTATCATAGATAAGAAACTTTAATCACATTAATTTACTTAAGAATTTTTCGATTATTCTGTAAGTTAATTCACATGTTTTTAAATTTTATTTATCCAAGTAATGATTTTTGTTGTTCATTCTCTTTTTTTCTGTAGAAACAGCAGATTAAAAAAAAAATTAATGACAAAATTATTTGTTTTACTGCTCCTTCAGAGCAAGGTCCTTGAAGTTGAAGTTCCACAACCAAAAAAATCAGACCTACTGCTGATGAATTGATTTTGACTCATAGATGCTAAAGGAGCAGATATGTAGTAAAAGCTCTAATAATAGCAATATTTTCTGGGATCATCATCAGTTATTTCCAAAAACTCAGCTCTGGCATACTGCTTAGTTAATGTTGAAATAATTGACGATAGTTCATTAGTCCAGGGATCTTAAAATCTAAACAATTATTTTAATGAAGCAAGTAGATGTGGTCCACTGGTGAAAGGCACCCAGTGGGACAGATAAGCACACATTGTCATCCACTTGCCTTGAGGTAAGTCATTGTTTATGGTGTCAGATAAACTGAAAACCAGGCAAAATCCCCTTCATCTTTCACAAAAGCATAAGAGCTGAAGGAGTAATTCCTGCCAAGATGTACAGTTCCAATAATCTAGGCATGTCAAATTTACTGCTTAGCTACAGAAGTATCTCTCATAACATTAATATCTGAATTTATAACAAGCATGACAAGGTTAAATGCCCTTCTTTTATGAACTACAAAAAAGCAAGTTTATTACTGTGCAATAGAATTTTCATTTGTGTCACTCTTTTACATTTACATATCTGATTTGGAAACACTTTAAAAACAACATGAACTGTAAATAATGACGTTGTTGAAGGCATCTATTAGTACTGTGAGCCATAAAGTCAAAATGAAACTCTCTCCTAACAGACAATAAGCTTTCCTAATGATGGTATAAAAAGATGCTTAGCTGGTATTACAGTCCCTGAGATCGCTCCAAGGCAAAGAGTAGCCTTAACACCAATTTTAAAAAATAAATCTTGTCTTACTTAATATTTAAATTTACCTAATAACCAAAGACGTATTGCTAGGCATGAAGCTCACTTAGAATCAGTGGAAAGTAGACTCCTGGATTATGAATAAATATGAAAAAATAAAAATAGTATTTTAAATTGCTGTAATGTCTTAACATATATTCTATTTATACCTTCTTGATGACCAATAGTAATATTTCAAGTAAATAGTAGTAGTACTTAACAATGTATGAAATACTTTCATTGCTTAGGCTTCTGGCTTGTCTAAACATAATTAAGTAATTAGGGCTCTCTCAATTCTCATGGCTAAACCTGGACATAACTATCAGGCAAAACTCTGATTAAACAGATCATGTGATTCTCTTCTCTGCAAGCCTTCCGAGTCTTACAAGAATATTGCAGGACAAGAAGAGTCTGCTGTCCTTCGGAGTCTGACTTCTCCCAAGAGATTATAAGTAACCCAGAGGGTTCTTGATTGTCCCTAACATGTCATTTTAACTGAATTACATTGCTACTAGTTACATAATCTTGAAGTCCAATATATGTTAAATAAATTATTTGGATTTGGCTGGATATAAACCATGAAAAGAAAATGAAACATTATTTTTACCATTTCTGGTCATTATTCATTCAGTTTACCTTTTTTTTCTCTGTAACTCAGCAACCTTCCCATTATCCAAGCACCTGGCAGAGCTACAGTTGTTTTATTTCTGACAGTTTTTTCATTACAGCGCCTGTTTTTCAAGAGGCAGGTTAACTAAGCGATTTTGATTTGTGCCAAGCTGAGATGTGGAATAGACACTAGAAGTCTGTTCTCCTGTTTTCATAAGATTTCATTTGACCATATTTGGCCTACTTTGATCTAAACATACAAAGAAAAAAACCCCCCAAATTCAAACAGTTTCTCATTCATGAATTTTCTCACCTGGCCAAAGAATAGTAAATTATGTAGCTGTGTCATTTAAATTTTTTTAAAATTTTCAGGCTTTCAAAATATGCGCAACAAAAATACTTCATAACCCAACATTGTTATTTTAATAAGAAAACTATTAACAGCCATTTGTTTTACATATATAAGATAAAGACCCCCCTGGTGGTGCTGTGAGGTAATTACTGGATTACTAACCATAAAGTTGGCAGTTCGAACCCACCAGTTGCTGCTAAGGGAAAGATGACATCATTTGTGTTTGTTTAAAGTATGACATACAGCATTTTTATTACCTTTTTCATTATGATACATGTATATAGGTAATGAAACATTAGCCATTTTTGCAATCTCCGCATATGTATTTCAGTGACATTAATAATATCCATTATGTATATAAGCATTTCTTCGCATCATTAAAAAAGCTCTCACATTTACTGCATAAAACTTAGAAACCGCAGATAACAGACGAAAAACTGAAAATCAAATCATCAAGCAAGATCTTGTTAAATGTGAATCGGTTTTTATGTCTAGTTTTTCATTCTTTCTGTACTAGCCAGAGTTTTATCTGGGACATTTCTCTAGCTACACTTCACGGTCTTCACAGACCTTGTGTTTAGTATTTCAACACTTAATCCACTGTGCTACCAAGACTCCATACAAGGATCTTCCACAGGGTAATGGGCTATATCTGATGTTGCCATATTCTCTGTACCCACTACATATATAACTCCATGTGATCTGGCATTCACCTCATTACTTTATGAATTGTTTCCCTTGAATATCCAGTATGCCTCCTTATCATCATCCAAGAGCCATTTTCTCCACCTTCCTTATTCTTGATATCTACAGCAATTTGCTTCATGTTTGAAAATATCCTAACTTGGATTCTATGATTCTATGCAATTTTTATTTTCTTTCTGCTTTTGAAAAGAATCCCTGTCTTGTCCCTTAAATTGTCCTTTCTTTCTTCTAGTTACCAATATTTGTCTATATAGCTTTCATTCATAAATAATAGAACGACCCGTCTGGCAGTGGCTTAAGCTACAAAGACATTTAACATGATGATTTAACAAGAAGTCCATATGCAGGTATTTCTGAGGATAGTTTGGTGGTTCAAGTACGACATGAGGGATCTTTTCATCTTTCTGATTTATCATTCTTTGTTAACAATGTCTTGCCTCCTAGGCACAGACTAGCATCACATTGAAGAAAGGAGACTAAGGCAAAAAGATCCTTCTGATCCAATAGTTCTTTGTTTTCATGGAAACCTTCTTCCACCTCCTAAGAAGCTTTCTGCTTATATCCCATTGACCAGAAATGGATCTTTTCATTTAATGGCAAAAGGAAAAAGATTGCCAACACTGGCTTAGACCAGTTGTAATTCAACCTATGGTTAGGGCCTATTGCCCAGCAAACACCATCAGCTTATGGTTGCAAAGAAGCAAGTGACTGTTCAAGTCTAGGTCATTTTCTCTCTACAAATCAAAGTCCTTGAGGTTCCATTCATTTTATGCCAAAAAATGAGTTGTAAAAATCAGCAGGAATAATAAGGAACTTTTGTATAAATTGGGACCATGCTGTCATTTAATTGTTGCTGTTGTTATTAAGTGCCATCAAGCTGATTCTGACCCATAGTGACCCTGTATAGGGTTTCCAAGGGTTAGCTGGTCAGCTTGAACCACCAAACAAAAGCCTTTAGCACCTGGTATTCCCAGGAAGTCTCCCATCCAAGTACTAACCAGGACCGACCCTGCTTAGCTTCTGAAATCAGACAAGATTGGGCACATTCAGGGTGGTATGGCCATGTTGTTGTTGTTAGGTGCCATTGAGTT
>NW_006408523.1:20588337-20595494 GCF_000296735.1 Chrysochloris asiatica | reverse complement strand
TAGTCAAGAAAGCACAGGTAGACATCTTTCTGATATTCTCTGCTTTCAGCCAAGATCCACCGGACATTAGAAATGATATCCCTTGTTCCATGGCCTCTTCTGAATCTGACTTGAACCTCTGGAAGTTCTCTGTCAATGTATAATTTTAGCCATTTCTGTATTACCTTTAGCAAAACTTTACTTACATGGGATATCAAAGACATTGTCCGATGATTTCCACATTCTGTTGGGTCACCTCTCTTTGGAATGGGCACAAATATTGCTCTCTTCCAATCAGCTGGCCAGATAGCTGTATTCTCCATTTCTTCGCAGAGATGAGTGAGTGCCTCCTGTGCCGCCTCACTTTCCTGAAAGATTTCAATTTTTAGTCCATCAATTCCTGGTGCCTTGTTCTTTGCCAATTCCTTCAATGCACCTTGGACCTCTTCTTCCAGTATCATTGGCTCTTGATCATATGCTACCTCTTGAAATGGTTGAACAGTAACCATTTCCTTTTGATACAGTGACTCTGTGTATTCCTTCCATCTTCTCTTGATGCTTTCTGTATCATTCAATAATTTGCCTAGAGAATCTTTCAATAACGAAAGTTGAGGCCTGCGTTTTTTCTTCAGTTCCCTCATCTTGAGAAATGCTGAGCGTGTTCTTCTTTTTTGGTTTTCTGATTCCAGATCTTTGCACGTTTTCTTTAATATTTGGCTTTGTCATCTCGAGCTGATCTTTGAAATTTTCTGTTCAGCTCTTGTATTGCCTCATTTCTTCTATTTGCTTTTAGCATCTCTTTGATGGAGAACAAGTTTCAGAGTCTCTTCTGACATCCATTTTGACCTTTTCCTTCTTTCTTGTCTTTTCAATGACATACTCTTTATTTCTCCGGAGTCCTGGGGTGGCTCTGTGGGCTAACGTGGTAGACTGCAGAGTTATTTGGATTGTGCAAGGTCAGTGATTCAAGCTCACTAGCTGCTCCTTGAAAGCCCTATACTGGGTCAGAATCAATTTGAAGGCCCTTAGCAACAGCAACAACAACATTACCCGAATGAGACTCACAATATTAAAATTTCAGTAATTCTTATGTATTAAACCGGCAACAAATCATGCTAATCCCGTCTTCAAAATTCATCTTCATCGTCTTTCCATTTACTACTTTCCTACTCTACATGTTAATGATCTCAAATCTTTACAATTGTGATAGTCTTGTTTGCCTTTCTTTTGTTTTTATTGGCTCGGTTTCTCTTGTATGATGTTTTTCAAATATTCTAAAAATTTCCTTGCTATCCAGAATGCAAACACAATAGCTGAGGTTCAAGTCCTTCTACCAATTTTTCTTTTAATCTAAGCCCAAAGTCCACTCAATATGAGCTCTTTGCTTTCTAGTCAGGCCTCCTCTATAAACTTCCCTAGCATTCCAATACTCATTTAGACTCTTGCTGTTCCCTTTAGCTGAAATGTATCACTTTGTGTTTCACCCTGCTTCAAAACAGTGCTGCATCACCCAAGAAGCAAACCAAATAGTGGGTGAAAGCACCAGGAAAGAAAGTTACCTAATACTTTGGTCTGAGTAAAGGTTACAAACCTACTGTAAATTGCTTTACGTTTCCTTCCCCCATGGAATTCAACTAATCTGTTTATGCTTGTGTAGATTAGTAATTCTTTCCATTACCAACATTGTCAAAAATCCTAAGGTCACTTTATAAGGGTAGAAACTATATACTATCTCTTAGTGCTATGGAGCTGCTCATTAAATACTTAATGATTGATTGATTTCCAAATAATGTAAACCACATACACTGTGTTTTCTCCTATTTTTCTCCACCTCAAATTTCATTGTCTGCGATAGATTTCTAAAGTCAGGGTAAATTATATGAACCAACATATAAGATGCTAAGCTAGAGCTTGTGTACATTTACTCCCTTCCTCCAGAGTACAAGATAACTAATACCTGGGTGTTTGAACAAGCCCATGTTGTTAAATATCACAGAGCTCTGGTGTGGTGCTGTGGGCTAATGCGTCAGACTGCAAAACCATTTGAACTGCAAGGTTGACAGTTCAAGCTCACCAGCTGCTCCTCGGAAACCCTATACAGGGTCGCTATGGGTCGGAACTCACACTATGGCACTTAACAACAACAAACAACAAAGACTTGCCTACAGCAGTCCCTGATCCTACCAACTTTATCCTTTGGCCACAAAGACACCAGTTTATTTTGTTCTCATCTTGATTTCAGATTTAGAGGAAAGTAAGTTCAATGGTTTAAGATCTGTCAGCGAGTACACTATCGCTGTTGTTAAGTGCTTTTGAGTTGGTTCTGACCTATAATTACCCTGTATAGGTTTTCAGAGGCACAGCTGGTGGATTTGAACTGCTGACCCTGAAGTTAACAGTCCAGTGCTTATCCTACAGTGCCATATCAGAAGTACAAGACACTAATCAAGAAGGTAAAAATTGGGCTAATAATTCAATAAAAAAAAATTATGTGAGGGATTTCAAAAGAAAGGCTGAGTTATGGAGTTTTGAAGAAGAAAAAGTCAGGCTAAAAGTTAGACAAACTCATTTTTCAAAGTAGTTTCATAGCTTAAATGAGGTTGGATCTTAAACTTCAGTCTTCTTGGTGGATTAAGAGAGAAGTGACTTAAAAAGGAGGAAGATGTACTTAATTTATTGTGATGATGATGAAGATGATGACTTTGATAGTGATGATAAATAGAATGACTTAAATAGAGTGATGATAAATAGTATGACTTAAACCTTATGAATCTATCTGGTCAATATCAGATTCATCAGAAAACCATCTTCATGCTTTTCAGGTGAGTGTATCCACAAAAGTGGACAGCACCCACCAGTAATAATGAATAATATGCTGATGTAATACACATGATACCACACAAGTGAGGGAGAATTAGCATTTGTTCTGTCTGACTTTAAACTATCAGTTTCTGTAATCTAACATCCAAAAGGTACTATTTACATGAACTTAATGTTCAACAAATACTCCTGCCTAGCAGAGTTCAATGTGTCCATTAATAAAAGAGAGTCCGTGAAAATTATTCAAACTTGAATTTTCACTTTTATCTCATTTCACAGTATTACAGAATGAATGGGAATTTAGAAAAAGGAACGTGAATTGATTCCCCATTTGAGAATTCTGTTAACTTAAAAGAAATTGGTAAGTCTGGTATGTAAGAGCAAATGGGGAGAGGGAAGGAAGACATGGTTGTAACCCACAATATCTTCCTTCAGGCAATCTACTGACCCTTACATTCGCCCTTGTCATTGCTTTCCTGTTCTGGAACTACTCTTTAGCAGTCCTGTTCCTCCACACCCTAGGAACCCATGCATAATGATTTTGGATCTAACATTGGAATACTTTAAGTGAAAAAGGAGGAGGAATTCTGGGTTCAGAACCAAAAATTAAAAAAGCTACTGGTCTATAATACATATACAAAGCGCCTGTCTTTAGAAAATAAAACCAAACAGAAACTAGACAATCAACTCGACCTGTGGTTATGCACTATCCAGCGGTCCCCCTATTGATTTCTACCCTGGTTTGTGCTTCAGTAAATCACCAACATATTTAAAAGCAACAATTGGAATTGCCTTGTCCTTCACGTTCGCAAAAATGTGGCATAATGTGTTAAATACTTAAAAATATTCTTTTTTATCCTAGATTGCTTACTTAATATCATTAAAAGTAGCATTTCATACCAATATTAAGGATGTGAAGGGAATGAAAAACAGGAACGTTTCCTTTATTATCTTTTTTTTTCTTCTGCCAAGTAGAGCGAGATCCAGTCCAGGTTTTGCCTTCGACACTGTCTCAGAATTTCGGCTGTGCTATGTGTAGCACGTCCTCCCCCCCCCCCCCCCCCTTCCCTCTTGCCTCCAGCGTCTGTCTCCAGGATTTCTCTCTTCCTATTTCTGGAGGACTTTCACTGGCTTGCACAGCGTGTGCGAAGCTGAGGTTTTCCCTAGATTCAGTATATCCCCAACACATACCTACACGCACACACTTCCCCAAGAACATACAAACGCGCGCGCACGCACACACTCTCGCGCTCGCCTGTCCATCGCCCTCCGGGGAGAGCCAGCGAGCATTTCCACCTTCGCTGCACATTCAGGCAAACCGAGCTCGCAGCGCTTCAGGATTCTGCGGCTCAGAACTCGGATCGGAGCTCTGAACCCCATGGTGTTTTTTTAAATACTTATTTTCCGTCTCCTCTCTCTCGATTTGATCGCATCATTTTCGATCTAGGGAGCTAAAGGAGCAAGGCAGCTCCTTCCCCAGTCAGCCCCGGTTGGCTTGCCATCCTCCATCTGGCTTATAAAAGTTTGCTGAGCGCACTGCGCTGCTCGTCCCCTCGGCTGGCGGAAGGGGGTGACGCTAGGCAGCGGTGAGAAGCGCGCCGCTGGCTCTGGCGGGCTTTCGACTGGAGGGGCAAGGTGAAGAACGCACGGGCCCTGGGGTTTACCGAGCTGGATTTGCATGTTGCACCATGCCTTCTTGGATCGGGGCTGTGATTCTTCCCCTCTTGGGGCTGCTGCTGTCCCTCCCGGCCGGAGCCGATGTGAAATCTCGGAGCTGCGGCGAGGTCCGCCAGGCGTACGGTGCCAAGGGATTCAGCCTGGCGGGTATCCCCTTCCAGGAGATCGCAGGTAAGTGCGGACGCGCGGAAGCCTTTGGCGGCTTCTCGTCTCCCGGACGCACTCCTCCTTCCCCTGTTGCTGAGTTGTTCGTGTTCACTTTCAGCCAGGGCTACCCCCGGCGCCGCGTCCCGGAGCCGGGCGGCGTATGCTACTGCGGCTTCTCCCGCGGGGGAAGGTGTGCGTCTCAGCTGCTTCATTGTGTGCACACGCGGGAGCGCCCTCTTTCCCTCCCTCCCTTCCCGTCTCTCGCGCCTTGCGCCCCCATCGTTGTTGGCTCGCGCCGGGAGGGCATGGGAGGGCTGAACACTCGGGAGCGGCCAGCGGGGCTTGGTTAGATCGCCGACCGGGGCGCCCACTTCGCGCTTCTGGTTCGGGCAAACTTGGAAGAACTGCGACCACAGTTTGCCCAGCGCCACAGTCTTAAGTGGCGCCTTCTTTTCCCCTGGCTCTCGCACCAACTGGGGCGGTACGGAGGGCTCCCTTAGCCCCTCAGCCCTTCCGGGAGACGGACCCGCGACTGGGCCTGGGCCGGTGGAGGCTAGGGATAACTCCCGCCAAGCCTCTGGCCTCCGGACGTCGGCAGTTGAGGGCTGATTTGGGGGTAGTTCTTGAGCTGCCTGCTACTGATTTGGGGCAAGCTTTCGTGTTACCGTTCCTCAGTGTTACTCTAATTGCGGTTGGTCACTTGTGGTTCTGGGGACTTCTCAGCCATCCAGCGCTGCGCCCTGTCCTGAGTTGGGCTCACCCACGCACCGCTTTCGGAAGCTTAATTGGGTGCTTGACTTGAGGTCCGCAGACCCTGTGTTCCCAGTGTACAAGGCCACTAGCTTTCCTTCATCAAGAGCTTGAGAGCCCCTACGTTCTTTCTCAGCGCTGGTGTATGGGCAGCAATGGGTCTCTAACAACTTGCGCAGTCTGGTTGCATGTTTTTCCGGCTCTTAGTTCCAACCCAATCGGTGCTTCTCTGGGGCTCTGAATGAAACGTGTCGGCAGGAGCTAATCCTTTGGCTGGGTGAGAGCAGAACTGAAAGAGGCGAAGCGATGCTTCGAGGGCGCGGGCTGCTCAAAAACCGCAGCTGAAGTCCTTAGTGACCTCAGATCATAGAGTAAAACGCCAAATTCCCTTAAACTTCTCTATGCGTTTTGCCTAAGAGCTCTGGTCTACGAATGAAAACCATTTTGTAGGCATCTTTAAAGCATCACAGTTTTCATACTGAATGGAATTGCTACTTTATTGTGGTTGCTCTTCAGACTCTAGCAAAGACGGCTTTTGACTACCGAAATTAACACATTTATGTAAATTTAAGCACTGCCAAAAAGAGAAACAGTCTGGGAGAAGAGGGGGGAAGCCTATCCATCATCCAGCAGCGCAGCACATTCTGTAGAGGGAGCCTTTTTTCAATTCAGAACCAGCTGAAACCTCGGAAGAGTCAAAGGCGGAATCCGTGATGAATCAGTGGGTTCCTTCTTCCTCCTTTTTCTAGAACTCCTTCGTTTGTTAATCAGTGAATGGGAGACACTGCTCCCACAGCTCCTTAAGTTTCTCAATTCTCCTTTCTCTTAGTCTACTGTTATTTCATTCTTTTAAATTAATTGATAAGGATCAGCTTTGCTTTCCTGTCTCCCCCCAAAATGTCAGGGAATTCAACTTTTGAAGGCTCTTAGTGTGGATTTCTTTTAGGAACTTTTTTCTCCTCTAATCTGGGCTTTTTCTAACGGTGTCTTTGAAACACACAGATATTTCTCAACATGATTTCAGATAAGATATCTCAAAAGAGAAAACACTTAAGGATGGTAAAATTGCTTCCGTATTCTTTAGTGGATAATGGGACACACAGGGGACTTCAGTTCATTCTCAGCAGGTTGCAAATCTCCTTAATACTGAAGTGAAGATTTTCAACGTAAATAATTTTTGTAATCGTCATTTACTTTGCTAACAAAATTCCTAGTGGTTAATATAAATTCTTCACTAGATTTTTTTTTTTTTTGACTGCAAAGGTTCTTTTTACTTCTTACTCCCTCCCACCTCTTTGCAATTACAGTGCTTGCTAATTAGCTATGAATTTCTAATTATGTGTGCATTTTTGTGAAATTCATTTTAGTACTAAGGGCACTAGTGACTTTTCTTTAAGGCATTGATGCTGGTAGATGGAATCAACATACAGGTCACTGGGAGGTCAGAGGCACATTTTATTTTTTCAAAAAGATTTAGTTGAAAGATAATTGTGTCTTTATGGTTACATGGGCTTTTCAAAGTAAAATTTAAGTGATGCAACTGATTGTTGCTGAAAGAGTAACTTAGGAAATATGCCCTGTTATTAAAAGAACAAAATCTTCCTCTCCTGCAATTCCTGATTATATGTGTGTGTGTTGTTGTTGTTAAGTGCGGTTGAGTCAGTTTGGACCCATAGTGACCCTGTGTAGGGGTTCCCAGGAGCAGCTGGTGAGCTTGAACTGCCAATCTTTGCCATCCAGCGCATTAACCCACATTGCCACACCAGGATATATATATATATATA
>NW_006408523.1:20528884-20587252 GCF_000296735.1 Chrysochloris asiatica | reverse complement strand
ACAGGGTCGCTATGAGTCGGAACCAACTCCACAGCACATAACAACAACAACATATATATGTATATATATCCTGGTGTAACACTGTAGGATAAGCGCTGGACTACTAACCACAAGGTTAGTGATTCAAATCTACCAGCTGTGCCTTGGAACACACACACACACACACACACACACACACACACATATATATAAAATCTAGTACAGGTGAAAGAGTGCCAATGCTGGTTATCTTTTCTTTAAACTTCTTTTCAGACTTTGCCTTGTTTGGACTTTTAATGGTACTCTTGAGAAATGGTATCTGCCAGTAGTCGGTCAGGAAACATGCATTTAAAATAGCTGCTCTTAAGATTTCAGATTCATGAGTGCTGTTTCTAATTGAACAATATTTGCAGGAAACTTACTTAACAAAACAACTGAGAAGTAAGGCAAGTATTATGTTTCATCATTGACATAATTAAAGTTACAGTTAGAACTCAAAACTGTAAAACCATATTTCCCTTTTCTAGGATACATGGGAGTGCTTCAAACCCTACAGATGAGGGAGGGACTGTGATGGATAATATATGAAGTTAAAGTCTCAGAGAGAGCTTGGTAGGAAGGAGGCCTTTGAGGGGCAGTTTGCACCATTAATCTTCACACAGCACTGATTTTAAACCTTTCCAGACAGTTCAGATAGACTCTATCTATCCTTGTTTGAAAGACCTCCAAAGGAGTCCTCTCCTTAGCCACTCTTCAACAATCCATTCTGATACTTAGTAATTTGTGATAAAGAAATGCTCCCAGATACCTTTCTCAAAGCCTTCATATTTGCTTTCCTTTTTTCAGCTGTTCTGTCTATTGGAGATCACTAGGTTTTTTGCTAGAACAATTAGTCTAATCAAAAGTCAGTGGGAAACATTTCAGTCTTTCCTTTAACATTAGTAATACTATGTTATTTTCCAAACACTACTCATCTGGGTGACTCTAAACTTCTAAAGAGACTCCATAATTGAAAATTGTTATTAAGTGCCGTCTAGTTGGTTCCAACTCATAGTGATCCTATATATGGTTTACAAGGAGTGGATGGTGGCTTTGCTGTTAGCAGTCCAGTGCTTACCCTACATTACCATAACAGGACTCTGTAACAGAAAATGTTCCTATTGTTGTTAAATGTCATCAAGTCAGCGCTGACTTATAACCACTGTATAGAGGGTTTCCCAGGAGTCCTGGTAGCTGGGCTGTTAACTGAAAGGTCAACAGTTCTAATCTACCAGTTGCTCTGAGGGAGAAAGAAGAAGCTTTGTGTTCTCTGTGGCACTGCAGGATAATGCACTCTGGACCATAAGATTAGTTTGAACCACAAGGTCGGTAGTTCAAACCCACCAACTGCTCCTCAGAAACCCTATACAGGGTCGCTATGAGTTGGAACTGACTCAACAGCAAGTAACAACAACAACAACAAAGATTTACATTCTTAGAAACCCACATCACTACCACCACCACCACAGGGTTTCCAAGGACGAACTGGTGGGTTTGCATGCTCTCAGTTAACATTCCAGTGTTTATCTCAAACCAAAAAGTGTTGTTGTTAAGTGCCATCCAGTCGGTTCTGACTCATAGCAACCCTGTATAGGGTTTCCTAGGAGAGGCTGGTGAGCTTGAACAACTGACCTTGTGGTTTGAACTGACCTTGCAGTCCAGTGCATTAACTCACAGCGTCACACCAGGACTCCAAACCAACAATAGTGGTTTGTGTGCGGTGGAGTTGGTTCCGTCATAGTGACCCTGTACAGGGTTTCTGAGGCTGTAAATCTTTACGGGAGCAGAAAACCTCATCTTTCTCCCGTGGAACCGCTGGTAGTTTCGAACTGCTGACCTTGAGGATAGCAGCCCGACTCGTAGCCACTGTGCTGCCAGACCAACAATAACGCCTGCTTAAAAGTTGGTGGTTCAAACTCACCCCCTGCTCCTCGGGAACCCCATCCTGGGTTACTGGGAATCAGAACTAACTTGACGACATTTAACAACAACAACAAAGTATGGAGAAGTCAGAGTGTTGTTTTAACTTTACTGTGCTGCAGTTTCATGTTTTGTGCCTGTTGTGAATCATCAGTTATGATGCTTTGTAGTTAACTGATGATCATTTAGGAGACTTGATGGCATAGTAGTCAAGCACTGTGGTGCTAATGGAAAGGTCAGTGGGTTTCAATCCAATGGCTGCTCTACAGTAGAAAGATGGAGCAATCTACCTCCTGAAAGTTTACAGTCTTGGAAACACTCTGGGGCAGTTCCGTTCTGTTGGGTCTCTATGAGTTAGAATCTATTCAATGGCATGTTCATTTATGGGCCTGTATGTTCATTTTTAACCACTGCACCTTTATATAATTGTTGTGTGTGTGTGTGTGTGTGTGTGTGCCCAACACCTATTCTAAACTGCTTCATAAACACTGATTTACTTAATCCTTCTAATAATTTATTAGCTAATATCATTATCTCCACAACAATCATTATCCCCATTTTATAGATAAAA
Source organism: Chrysochloris asiatica (assembly GCF_000296735.1). NCBI lineage: Eukaryota > Metazoa > Chordata > Mammalia > Afrosoricida > Chrysochloridae > Chrysochloris > Chrysochloris asiatica. Next base: position 20,584,743 of record NW_006408523.1, on the reverse strand, counting down.
CGTCTGAAGGACAGAGGCTTAAATCATTAACTTGCAATGGCTAAGCAGCTTTGTGCCTAACTGAAAGGTTAGAGGTTGAAACTCACTAACCAAAGGAGTAAGGATCTGGAGATCAGCGCCTGTGAAGATTTCAGCTTTAGAAACCCTATGGAGACGGTCTTTCTACTGTGTTCTATAGGGTCTCAAAGAGTCAGAATTGACTCAAGAGCACTCAGTAACGACAACAACAAGGCTCACTTAGCTAATAAGTGATGAGACTAGAGTTTAAACTCAAGTATTCTGGCTCCACTGTCTTATAACAGTAAGTACTCAACAGCTGTTGAATAAATGTATGGAACATCAATGCTTTCCCCATTGGATATGTATCTATTCTGTTAGTCTTCATCACCACATGCATGTACTCCCTCTCAGTTTTTCATACTAAATATCATTGTGCTTACTTCCACCTTCTCCAGTTTTTCACCCACACTCCGAATTGGGGTTTCGTGTCCTCAGAAATTGGGCACACTTCAATCCTGGAGCTATTGAGTCAATTACGAGGCACAGTGACACCATGCACAGCGGAACATCCTTGCCCGGTCCTGCGCCATCCTCACAATGGTTGTTACATTCCAGCCCATTGTTTTGTGCCACTGTGTCAGTTTATCTTGTTGAGAGTCTTCCTCTTTTTTGCCGATCCTCCGTTTTAGCAAACACGATGTATTTCTCCAGGGACTGATAAATGTCCTAAGTTGAAGAGATGAAGTCTCATCCTGGCTTCTAAGGAGCCTTCTGGCTGGATTTCTTCCAAGACAGATTTTTTTGTTCTTCTGACAATCCATGGTATTTTTAATATTCTTCTTCTTCAACACCATAATTCAAATGTATCGATTCTTCTATAGTCTTCCTTATCTATTGCCCAACCTTCATATGCATATGGCTACACTACTACCAAGGAGCTTTGGTAGTGTAGTGGTTACGAGTCGGGCTGCTAACCTCTAGGTCAGCAGTTTGAAACTACCAGCAGTTCCGTGGGAGAAAGATGAGGCTTTCTGCTCCTGTAACGATTTACAGCCTCAGAAACTCTATACACGGTCGCTGTGAGTTAAACCCAACTTCATGGCACATAACCCCCACTACCACACTACCACCACCTAACTACCTTTGTATTCATGCAGTTTCCTGACCATGTTCATGTGTGGATTGGATTTTAAAGATGGACTCTAAAGTACATGCGTTATTTTCTTTCAAATATACTGAGTCTCTTGGAAGACTCACATTGGGTTAGTTCAACAAAACTTATAGAAGATATCAGCGGGAGTAGAAGAAAGAGTGAAGTTTACCACCACAATGTAGAAAAAAATTATAATTAACTTTGCTCTCGAGAGTTAGCTTACCCCTTCTTCTGCCTCTGGTATTTTGGCTAGGAGTCCAGTTATTCTCCAACGCCACCAGAATTCCTTTGTCTCTGGTATTTTGGGAGTTAAGATCCAGCTGGATATGAGGAAAGCGTTACATTTTTTTTCACCTCTTTGATATTCATTTAACAAAATCAAAATCTGAAAAAAAGAAAAAAGGAAGATGTCTTCTTATAAACTTAACTTGTATATCAAACGATGCTTTTAGTCTTTTATTATTGATTTTAAGTTTGCAAATACTGTGACTTGTCAGTGTAATTTGTATTTGTCCAACAGACCTTTCTTTTCTCTGGTGTGTTTCCCAGGTTATCTGTCCTCCTGTCTGTTGTTCAAACAAACCAGCTTATTTAATATGAGGGCACTTCAAAACATTTTGGGAAGCATTCCAATATCTTTTATTTCCATTTTTTTTCCATTAGCATTTGAAACTCATTCATATGTTTCCCTTTAACATAAATCCTTTTCCCAATTAGCATGTAGCTACCACATTAATGGAAAAATGTTGGTGGGTTATTCTTACTCTTTTACAGCTATATTAAATATTTTAGTCTTGGATAAATTATTTCATTTCCATTCTTCTGCCTCCAAAGATTTTTGCTTTCTTTGCCCTCTGTTGAACTAGCTGATGTCTTTAAAATTCTTTTGAAGAACAGTGTGAGGAATAATTGAATTTGCTGAACTTCAAATATTTTCATGATTTGGCAAGTCACTAGATTTCTGTAAGAATCACATTAATTCCAGGTATCAAAACAATCTAAAATCTGGACTTTAGGAGTGCTACTTGTTCAAAGCCTTGATTTTGGAATTAATTTTAGAATGATCCTTGCAAACAGTTATCTTAGCTGATTTAATTAGAGGATAATAATTAGAGAACAAGACTTCATTTGAATTGAATGGTTACTTTTGTGTATAAAACTCACATCTCTATAACTGTACTATGTATTAATAGCTTTCAAGTATACATGTGGGCCACATCAAAAGTGATTTAAAATGTACAGCATTATGATCTTTACAATATCACACTATAAACACTGCCTGGTGTGGCGCTGTGGGCTAATGGGCCAGACTGCAAAGCCGTTTGAACTGCAAGGTCGGTGGTTCAAACTCATCAGCTGCTCCTTGGAAACCCTATACAGTGTCACTATGGGTCCGAATCGACTTGATGGCACTTAACAACAACAACATCATTTATGTAACAGGGTGACTAACATTCTGTTAAAATTATGGGTGAACCTCAGGAACATTTATAAAGTATAAAGTTAAGACTTTTTAAACTGAACTGACATACCAATCAGTCCACTCAGTTTGTATAGAAATATGAGTTCATGGTAAAAAAAAAAAAAAAAGAGAGAGAGAGAGAGACAGAGAGAAAGACAAAGAATTTTTTTTCCTTGCTAATAGCCTTTATTTTTAGAATTATTTTCTATAGTTAAACCTGTACAAGACTTCATGGGACTCACAATGTTTTGTTTTTCTTTTATCAAGGAAACAACTTAACCTTTTACAACATTGGTGTCATACAATAGTTGGCCTTTTGCGATTGACTACTTTAACTCAACATAATGTCCTCCAGGTTATTCCATGTTGTGAATTTTCAATTTTGCATTCTATTGTGTGTATGTACCAAAGGTTGTTTAACCAGTCATCTGTTGATGGGCATTTAGGCTGTTTCCATCTTTTGGATGGGTCTCTTGTAGTCAGCTTCTTGTTTTCGTATCCATTCTGCTCTCTCTGTCTCTTGACTGATGCATTTAATTCATTTACATTTAGTGTAATTATTGATTGTTGTTGTTAAGTGCTGTGGAGTCTAATCCGACCCCTAGTGACTCTGTATAGGGTTTCCAAGGAGCAGCTGGTGAGCTTGAATTGAACCACTAACCTTGCAGTTCAAACGACTTTGCAGTCTGACGGCATTAGCCCACAGAGCCACTCAGGTAAGTGTGAATTATTGCTACCCCTTTGCTCTGTGTGACTTTTTTTAGGTGTACAGTGCTGCTGATTTCTTCTAACTTTCTGCTCTGAGTTTATTTTGTTTGTGGGTTTTCTTTATAGAGAAGGAATTCTTGATTAAACAGTTTTAACAGCTTAGTCTTTTGACACATTCACACCCACAATAATAATAATAATAACATTGTAATAAAACTGTGAGTTTTTTTTCCTCCTAATTCACATATATTCTCAAAAGACTTGTAACATATCCAGTATGGTGATTTTGAGTTCTCTTGCCAGTATGAACAGAATTTTTAATATTCTTTTAAAGAAATATTTAGGAGGTACTTACATTCCTTTACAGACAAAATTATGCTCTGTTATATTTAAACTCACATAATTTGACTGCAAATAGTGTCTTATACTTTTCATTAATATTGTCAAGTTTCCAGATTTATGTGATACTGCTTGAAAGTGTCATTAATTCCCTGTGATGGTGTATTTGTAGTGAAGGGGTTTCAGAGGGATAAGGCTTAGGTAAAGATTTGAATTTGATAATAGTCCCAGATAAAAATGTTTAAAATATTATAAGAAGCCTGGATGAAACATTTTTGTAAATACATACACCAGTGAGTAACAAAGGAAAATAGAACTTTGATTCCAGGATATGATTTTCATGACCTATCTCTTTCCTTAAATTTAGGCATTTTTTTTCATTCATCTAATGATTATGTATTGCACACCTACTATGTCTAAGTCACTTTTCCTGGTACTTGATCACTAGTTGTAAACAAGTCCCATGAAATTAGCAGTCCTTCAGGGAAGCAGAAATTTAGAGAATCCTTCACAATTAATTAATTATTATATCTGAGATAAGAGGACAGAACTTGGTGTACCTGGAACCATAAAAACATTGAATAGGAGGATTTGGTCTAATCAGAAGCTAGATAGGATCTGAAGCAAAGTACAAAGCAAGGAAAGGAGAGAGGTCACACACCGTGCCTATTAGGTGAGAAGACCCTGAAAACACAAGAAGAGCTTTAAGAAACTGGGGCAGAGGTATGTGAGAGAGAATTTGGAGAAGACCTTGGGGGCCAGATTAAGGATTTGGGCCTTTAACCATAGATGGATAAGAAGCTATTACAGAAGTGTTTTAATTAGTTTTAGACATTGTTCTAAATATTACTTTGTCGAGAACGGATTGGAAGGGAAGATAAAATCATACCTTGAATAAAAGTGGTGATTGGAGAATACAGAGATTTAAGAAAGTAAACTTGATTCCTAAGAGATCATTAATCAATCACAGATATTTATTGAGGGTCTACTGTGTGATTCATAATGAATTGGGGCATGTGTGTGTGGATGAGAGAATGACTGAGAGAAAGGGATGTCCCAAAAATGTTCATTGAATTACCAAGGTCACAGAAATACAATAACATAGTTTATGTGTGCATTTTAGTTGGAGAGTAAGCTCAATATCATAAAACCAGCAGAGAGCTGTTAAAAATATAAGTACAATGTGGCTGACAGAAAGGGAGTTCTCAAATAGCTTGGAATGAACTGTTAACTCTCAAAGTCTAAGTCACAGTTCTTTGTGTTGTGGCAGTATGAAAAAAAGTAAATGTCTCAAAAATATTTTCCAAGATGGAGAATTAAACTGTCCCTTTACATGTATCCATGTAATCTTTGCTTGCCAGTCTCTAAAACTAAATTCCAAATATCATTACTGATTATAATGATGATGGTAATCAGAGAATGAAGCAATTTTGTTAATCTTGTGGAAAAGAGGGAGGTATAATTTAATTAAAGCTTTGAAAGATGTGTAGCATGTGGCAAAGGGGTGAAAAGGAGCAAGGCATCCAAGGTGGGTTTAAAAGAAGGAACAAAATAGTGTTGAAAGGGGCCTGTTAAGGTTTTGTGAGATATTGAACCAGGTAAAGGCAATTTGGTTTTTGGAGGGTCTTGAAAATCTTAGACTTTATATGTCAAGAAATAGGTCATCATCCTACGTTCTTGGCAGTGAGGCAACATGATCAAAGTGTTACTTCAGATCGGCCAAACACAATAAATAAGGTGGAGTAGACAGTAGATAAAGGCTAGAGGCCCTTGAGAGGTGGGAGACAACCAGAAGACTGTTTTGGATGCTACGGCAGAAGTTGATAAGGGTTCAGATGATGATCAGAGGAGAGAAAAATGGCAGAATAAGGTCATCAGAGAAGAGAGAGGCAAAGTTAAAAAATCAAAAATGAAATATAATAGCTTAAAAAGTTTACTACTTAGATGTTCCAACAGAAGTTTAAAGAAGACAAGCTATTGAAACCCATGCCTGAAATAGTCGGTGTCAGTTAAGATACTTTTGGCTACAGGTCACAGAAACTCCTGACTCAACTGGTTCACACAATGAGGGAAAGTCATTATTACACATAAGAAGTCTCTAATGGAGTAAGTAGTTCTGGGAATGAGAGATCAGAGAGTTCTCAGCATCTTCAGGGACCAGGTTTCCCCCCATCTTTCTGCTTTGTGATGCTCGGTCTACTAGATCACCTCCATTGTAGATACCAGTTGGCTGGTAGAGCACTAGATATTCAAACCTCATGCTAATACCCGGAATCACACAGGAGACTCTTTCTTGTGTCTGTCTCTTCACTGATGCGGCAGACTACACTTCAAAGTCTCCCAGCACATTTAGCCATTCTTTTCTTATCAGAATTACCCATCCTAGGAAGGGAAGAGAAGGGACCACGGTCGGTGACTTCAGGTCCACCTTTCCTCAAGTTTAAAGCCTCATCTCGCCAGCCTAGTTTCAAAGTGCTTACATTGGCCAATAGGAGGAGCATGGAAAGAGAGACTGTTTGGATTGGACAATCCATAAGTATCTAGGTTTGGAACAAAAGAAGCCTAACCCAGTTCTTGAGCTACATCTTCAGACGTAGGAGAGAACTTGAGCATTGTTTTAAAAGGAAGTTAGAAACCACATTTGAAGTTTTTTTCACTGCACCCACTGCCCTGCAGTTGATGCAACTCCATATAAGGTTTCTGAGACTGTAAATCTCTGTCCGAGCAGACAGCTTCATCTTTCTCCTTCAGAGCTGCTGGTAGATTTGAATGGCCTACCTTGTGGTTAGCAGTGTATGTATGCCTTAACCCACAGCACCACCTCCTTCTTTTCACTATGGTGGTTGGTGATGATGTGCCATGGAGTCAGTTGTGATTCATAGCGACCCCTGTGTAGGGTTTCCAAGGCTGTAAATCTTTACGGGAGCTGAAAGTCTCATCTTTCTCCCATGGAACTAGTTTTGAACTGCTGATCGTAAGATTAGCAGCCTGAGTCATAACCACGATGCTACCAGAGCACCTCTCTTTCACTATTGAATCCTGATTATGTTTTGGTTAACACAGCATGTGTTCTGTGGGTGATGGTAGTTGTTTGGTACCCTGGAGTTTTCTGACTCATAGCGACCCCTGTGTACAACAGAATGAGATGTTGTCTAGTTCTGCACCATCCTTGAATCCATGCTATGTTTGTGTGGTTTCATGTTACTTATTTCTTTTTTGTCCTTCTTAGAAGATTCAGGTCAAGTGTGCTCTCTCCCTCTTCTACCACCCCTCCCCCAAAACATTTTTTTCCCCCATCATTTCAGGCCTCGCCAAATTTTTCCTGATTTAAGAGATTATAATGCAACTATGAGTTGGAATCTACTCAGTGTCGGCAGGGTTTTTGTTGTTGTTGTTGGGTTTGGTTTGGTTTGGTTTATACTATAATGCAGGCAGTCCTGGTGCCTGCTCATCTGCTGATCAAAAGGTTGGCTGTTCCAAACTACCAGTCAACTCCCATAAAGATCGCAAACTAGAAATCATGCTGAGGCAATTCTACTCTGACTCTTGGGATTTAAGAGTCATAAATCCCCTGGATAGCACCTAATAACAACATCGAAGAACACTAAGATGATACTACAGGCAATCGCTGATGGTAGAACCAGTTAAGTGCTCAGCTGCTAAAGGAAAGAATGGTAGTGTGAACGTCCCAGGGCCTTAGAAGACAAGCCTGGGGATCTTCTTCCTTAAAGCCTCAGACATGAAAACCCCATGGAGCTGTTCGACTTTTACCCACATAGGATTGCCATGAGTTTGAACCAAGTGGAGGGAAACTCGTTTTGTAAACACGAATGCAAGGAGACTCCTGGTATTTATAGCTGGTCACTCTTCATCTCAAGCACATTTCATTAAAGATACAGCGTAATACATTCTGAGCATGGCACACCTGTGTCCCAAAGACTTTCTCAGCTACTTGGATTTCTGGAGAAATTGGCTTCCTCTTTGTTCCCTCCAGGACAGCTGAGATTAACAGAGCCATGTTCCGCCTCTGAATTTCAAGGAACTGGAGTCTTCTCCTCTTAAGACTGTAATGAAGTAGCAGCAAGTATTTTCCTTGTGAAGAATCTTACTTTTTCAGATCTTATTTGAAAAAAACAAAACAAAACAAAACAAAAACCCCAAAACAACAACAACAACAAAGAAAGGTGAATAACTTTCAGTTATTGTTTTCTTTAATGGGTCAGAATAGTTCAAAGTTAATGTTGTTATTAATTGCCATCCAGTCGGTCGGGCCTATAGTGACCCTGTATAGGGTTTCCAAGGAACAGCTGGTGTGCTTGAACTGCCAATCTTGCCCTTGTAAAGGAATTTGAAAAAAGCCACATGCATCCATGCTGTTTAAAATGAGAGGACTTTATATTTCTAAATTTAAAAATATTTTTAAATGGCAGCTCCTCATTTTCACTAGAAAAGACGAAAACATTGCCTCATAACTGTTTGTTAATTTTATGACTTTCTTTTTAACAGTGATTATCAGATTTCTGAAACAAAAAATACTGTAAATTGTTAATGCCTTGATAATATTTTCCTTTTGACAGCTAAGGGAAGAAGAGCAAATGTTCTTGAAGAGTTTCACTAGTTTTTGACATAATGGGAGTGCTGTTTGGAAATTTGATGTTGTTGTTAAGTGCCTTCTAGTCGATTCGAACTCATAGAAACCCATTATAGGGTTTCCAAGGAGCCACTGGGGAATTTGAACCACTAACCTTGTGGTTCAAACAGATCTTCTTATCTCGTACTAAAAGTATTGGTGGTGTGCCGTGGAGTCGGTTCGGACACATAGTAGCAACCTGGCATAGGGTTTCCGAGGATGTAAATCTTTACTGGAGCACAAAACATCATCTGTCTCCCACAGAATGCTAGTACTTTGGGAGTTTTGAACTGCTGACCTTGAGGTTAGCAGCCCAACTTGCACTCTGGAATGGTAACTTCTTCTCCAAGTATATACTTGGGAAGCTTGGTTTGTTGTTACTTTTTACATTATCTAGTGCTAATGTGTGAAAATCTTTTATTGTGCTCTTATTACTCATTTGATTATGTGGTATCTTATTCAGTATTCTTTCACAGACTTGGGGAATATTCAGACACCAGGAGGTCAAGTACTATGCTAAAAGTTTAGGCCATTCTTTGTATATGACTGTGATAGAGAATTATTCACTTCACTTATAATACCACATGGCTCTCATAAAAGGTCAGTTTCAGTTGAATATAAAATAGCTTGCAAATGGCAAATCTTAAGTCATCAACAACAAAATTATTATGGGTAGTCTCTTTTCAATTACCACCTTGTACTGTTTTGCAAAAAAATACCTTGGAGATTTCTTAGAATCACTTGCAGGTTTTCATGATTTATTTTGTACAATTGTTACTGTTAAGTGCCTAGTCATTTTGGACTCACAGTGACCCTGTGTAGGGTTTCTGCGGAGTGGCTGATGAGGTGAGATACAAAAATTGAATGAACTCATATTTTTCTATTGTAGCCAAGAAAGTATGTATAGAGTAATCCTATTAAAATTCAAGTTTAAAACAACAAAAAACATGAAATTATACTTTTCCAATTTTGTTATATTCACTTAACAAATTAGCCTTGGAATCAATTTATCAACCTGAGTTATTGATGTGTAGATAAATAATTTAACAGTATAAGAAGTTACATGCTGCATAAATGTAAGCTGAATGCTATGATTTATGAGTGGCAATTTATTCTTACCCAGAGCATGCTTGGCAGATTATATAAAGGTTTCAGTTTAACAAAGAGTTGACTATAAATAGAAATATAGTTTATAATGATCCTTGTTCTATGTGGTAACTAAGGTTGCATTTTATTGCTGGAATTTAACTGAAAAGCCTATAACATAATGTAAAATGATTTTTAACCTTTCAAACCCATTAGTTTATAAAGTACAACAGTTGACAAAACTGTCGTTACTGCTCGGAAACACGTATTTTCAAAAGTATGTCCTTGTACTTTGAAAAAAAAAAAGTTTAAAGAAATATCTAAATATAGATATTTTTGAAAGGCTTTGAATCGGTGTTATTTGGAAAAAGGAGCCTCTCTTGCAATGACTATAATCAGGAAAACTAGAAAGATGGAATACAAATAAGTCAGCTGGCTTTTCCTCCATTCGACATTTCCTAAAGCTATCTTCATTCAGGGTGACAATTCAGATTTTAACATAATTAAGCTTTAGAGAGAACTAAATGTCCTAAGAGAGAAGCCTGAAGGTTCTTGGAAGTACATTAGTGCTCATTTACCTCTGAGGTACTGCTGGGGAGCCTGTCTGGGCTTCTGGAAGGTGCCATGCATGCCCAGAAGGAGGCTCTGCTGTGCAGTGCCAGCCATAGACACACCACCTTAAGCTCCATTGCAGCCTGGTTACTGTGGAATTGATTTTCACGGCTCATGACCGAAGCTGTTTTCAGCCCATGAAAAGGAAGTGGCTGGGGCTGATACTCCAAACACAAACAGCAAATTGCTCCATGGCTTTCAGAGCATTTGAGGTCTGTTACCTTAAGGTTCTAATGGCCTTTTAACAGTGTTTCCAGCTGAGCAGCAGATGTAAAGGATACTGAACATTGAAAGCCCTGTGCTTTTTTTTTTTCTTCCCCTCCCTGAAAGAATCATTTTTGACAGACATTGTACTAACACCGTTATCTCAGGTCCTGTTCAGTGGCATGTCAGGTTTGAAAACCTGCAACATCCCACCTCAGATAAATATAAAGCCATGCTGGTCATAAATCTGCCACCTGATTGGGCTGTGTGTCCTCTGTTAACAGACCACCCATCAGGAAGGGAGAACCTTGAGGAGGATGTGTTTTCACCATTGACAGTGGCCCCCTGTTGTAATAATATCATGTCAGGGAAAAATAGATACTTGAATAAAACTCCACGATGTCTTTCATGTGCCTTACTTTAAATCAATTCATTTCAATCCAAAAAATACAGAACTGTTCTGGAACTGTGCTTTTAACTATCAAAATTCTATGCAATGTATTTCTGGTTTCCTTTTCTGCTGTTTTCAAGGGTGAAGTTAAAGGTGAAATATTTCCATGGGAGGCAGGTAGGTACCCTTACTGCATAGTGAACTTGAAGGCCTTTTAACTATAAGTCATAGACTGTTGAGGAAAGTTGGTATTACTGCTTTGTGGACTTTTAGAAAAATGTTAAAACTGAAGAACACTTGTCAAATTGTATGTTTTCCCACTTTTTAAAATTGGAGAAATCGTATATCTTTTAATTTCACTGATATCCTGAACAGCGTTTCATATTATATAACTTTCCAGGGGTAATTATCAGACAGAGAGAAAAGAGGGTCCCGAATTCAGGATTAAACATGAACTACTTATTGACTGAAATCTTGGGACTGGACATCCTGAACACTGTTGAAGCTGCTTCTTTGGAGATGCCCAGGGTGCAAAACCGATCTGCCACATCTTGGAATATGCCATTAAAGAAGACAATCCATTAAAAATCTGTGTTTTTAAATCCTTGTGAGATATTTTACAACCAGACTGGTTTACTTTACAGTGCAAACCTTCTACTGGACTAGAGGAGAATGCTAGCTCCTGAGAGGGGTTTGAACCAGGGTTCCGAAGAACCACACATAATGAACATTCCAGAATAAATACCGTTTGTGTGAAGCTGTTGGGTCAGCACTGGACTGTGAACCACAAGGTCGGCAGTTCAAGTCCACCAGCTGCTCCTCAAAAACCCTCTACAGGGTCATAATGAGTCAGACCCAACTTGACGGCACTTGACAACAGCAAGAGCTGTGACTGGAGTCTTGGTGTGGCGTTGTGGGTTAATGCACCAGACTGCAAAGTCATTTGAACTTCAAGGTTGGTGGTTCAGACTCACCAGCTGCTCCTCAGAAACCCTATGCAGGATCGCTATGGGTCAGAACTGACTCAACAGCACATAACAACAACAACTGTGAATGTGATGGTACATACAATGTGCAAAATGATGAAAACTTCTTAGATATTATCAAATATTTTAAAGCAATGAATAGCTGACCATAATCTCAGGTGACACCATAGTCACTCTGCACCACATAGTCCACACAGACAATGTTCTACATCCTCCTTTGTTGAGTAGCTTATAAGATATTAAAAGCTCATAAGTGACCACCTAAGGTGCACCACCTAAGGTCTCTCCACATGGGACAAAAAAAGAGTGATGAGAACTGAAGATGCTTGGAATCAACTTGTCCAGTGCACTAATGGAACATGTGAACATCTGTTTCCATGACCCTCAGACCAGAAGAACTAGGTGGTACCCAGTGGTCACTGCCAACAGCCTTGAGTGGGGTAATATTAGAAGGTTCTGGTAGAGCAACATAATGTGTGGGACAAAACTTAGAATTATTTTTTTAAAGAGATGGGGTTTTCTGGTTAGAAAGGGACTGGAGGAACCTGAGACTGGCCTTTAACTGCCCTTAAGGAGTCCCGGTGTGGCGCACTGGGTTAATGTGCCAGGCTGCAAACTCATTTGAACTGCAAGGTCAGCTGTTCAAGCTCACCAGCTGCTCCTTGGAAACCCTATACAGGGTCGCTATGGGTTGGGATTGACTCGACGGCACTTGACAACAACAATAAGCTCTGAAGAGGAACACATCCTCTTTCAGTCAAGCAGTAGATTAGTATATAAGGGGAATAGATAGGTATATAGGGGAAACAACACTAGCCGGATCACTCACTATGAATGATGGAACGGTCAATCATACAAAACTAAAGGGGCAACAAGTCCCTAAGGACAATGGCAAGAAGAGATGGGAAGGTGGGTGGATGGGAAATTGGAACCCCAGGGAAGAAGCAGGCGACTGTTGTTCTACAGAGGAGATTGAAATAATTGAGATGAAACAAATTTTATTGTTTTTTAAATTTAAAACTGATGATCTTGTCTGTAAACCTTCATTCAATCCACAATAAAAAAAAAAGAAAAAAAAAAAGTAATTGTTTCCCCTTTTCCCCTACCTAAACAATTTATCCCATTGCTATTCCCCACTTATATGTCCTTTAACAACAACAACAAAAAAAAGCACCCATTACTGTTGAGTTGAATTCCAACTCATAGCCAACCTGTAGGACAAAGTAGAACTTAGAACTTCCTCTTAGGGTTGTGGTGAAATCCATCTTGAAGAAATACTGCACCCCTTCCCAATTAACATGGCCCCTTCTAAACAGGCCATTTCTCTGAAATCCCTGCCAATTCCTATGAATAAACATGATGCCTTTTCTCCACCTAACATTTTTTAAAGCTCCAAAGTCTTTGGTCATGGAGATTAAGTGTTGTGTTAATTCCTCCCTGCCTCTGCTTCCAAGCCTCTTTCCTTTCCTAAGTCTTTGCTGTTTTGAAAGTCCCGCCTCACTTGAGTAGTTTAATCAGTAGAAGGCTAGACACATCTCTTGAAGGGCTGAGATATGGCTAGCATTCCAGGTAACAGGTAACTTTGTTGTCATTGTTAAGTACCATCCAGTTGGTATGGACTTACATTGACTCTGTATAAGGTTTGTAAGGAGTGCTGGTGAGCTTGAATAGCTGACCTTTCATTAAACTGACCTTGCAGTCCAGCGTGTTAACCCACAGTGCCACACCAGGACTCCCACAGGTAACTGTTGTTGTCAGGTGCCATCAAGTCGGAACTGACTCATAGCGACCCCATGCACAGCAGAACGAAACAATGTCCGATCCTGGGTCAACCTCACTACTGCCGCCACACTTGACGCCATCAATGATGTCACCTGGCTGATCCATCTCGTTGGGGGTCTTCCTCTTTTTCTCTGACCCTCCACCTTACCCAGCATGACATCCTTCTCCAGCGACTGTTCTCTCCAGACAATGTGTCTAAAGTATGAGAGATGAAGCCTTGCCATCATGGCCTCCAAGGAGCACTCTGGTTGCACTTCTTCCAAAACAGATCTATTGGTTCTTTTGTCAGTCCATGGCACTTTCAGTATTCTCCTCCAACACCACAACTCAAAAGCATCAATTCTTCTACAATCTTCCTTATTCACTGTCCAGCTTTCGCATCCATATGAGGTTATTGAGGTCAAAGAAAAGCTGTCTTGTCGTGAGTCATCCACCCAGGAAGGCACTCTTTTTACAAGCTTTTAAAAGAACCTGTAAGAAATAAGTGAATGCTATCAACTTTCCCTGAAAGTTGAAAATGTACATACGTTGCAACTCTAATGTGAAAAGGCACATCACTCCTTCTTTTTCCTACTCTTCATCGCTCATATAATTAATCTGATTCTCCTCATGAACTCCCACTTAATGGGTAACACAAGAAGGGTTTGATGTGATCTAGTTTCAAATTTAGCCTATCAAGTATAGCCAATCCAGGTAATGATGGATCTTTTGAGATACTTGCAGTAATGTAGTGATTAAGCATAGACTTACTTGGTTTGATGCTCAGCTCCACTTCTTAGCCTTTTCTTAAAATTGCCTCTGCCTCAGTTTTACCATCTGTAAACAGGGATGTTTCACAGTTCTTACCTCTATTTCTTGCTAATGTATAAAATGAATTAACTTGGTATGGTGCTATGCGCTCATGTGCTGGACTGCAAGGTCACTTTGAACCACAAGGTCTATACTTCAAGTTCACCAGCTGCGCCTCAAAAACCCTGTATAGGGTTGCTATGATCAGTATAAACTCAATGACACTTAACAACAACAACAAAACTCATAGAATCTTCTTGTGAGCTGCCACAGAGTTGGCCCCCTATTAATGGTGACCTTATACAAAATGGGGTTAGAGCCTTATGATCACTGGAATCCTTTAGTTGATTTTCAGGTTTCAGACATCTCTCAGACATCAGGGAAAACTGGAATAACATGAATTTTATATGGACACTCTTGGGCTTTCTGACTGAGAACATCTAGTAGAGGTGAAAGGATTCAATTCCTTGTTTTGTATTTACAGATTGGTTCTCCTAAATTATCTTAGTTTAGTAATCCCAATTTCCTTACCATATAGAAAAAAAATAATGCTGCCCTCCTCATAATATTTTTTGTGTGTACTAAATGACAATGCATTGTGACGATCCTAATGGAGCTGTCTTCCACTGAAAACTTTGCAGTTCTGTTGTGATGGGTATTGTGATCAGAAATCTATTTCTTATGCAGGATGGGAGAGAGAGTACCTAATAGGATGTAATTCCCACTCTAAGACTTAGTCATTTTAGATTTCCTTTTATGATGAGCCTCTTAGAGAAAAGCTCTAATAGAATGTTAAAAGGTAATCTTGAAATGCTGTTAAATGTCAAATAGCAAATCTTTTTAAAACATTTACTTTCTCTTTTTTTTTTTTTTTGGTCTTTCTGGAAATGGCTCTGAAATGTCTCTCTGATGCCATTCTCAAATGTTTCTATTGTGTTTATTGTCAGCCAGAAAACTCACCTGATACATTTCTTTGTGATATTAGTTTGCTTAAAGCCATGGTTCTCAAACTTGAAATTGGATTCCTCACTGGAGGGTTTTCTTTGCCCTTGGAGTTCCTGATTCTGTAAGTCTGGGATGGCATGTACGAATTTGCATTTCTAGCAAGTTCCCTGGTGATGTTTATGACCCATACTTCCAGAACCACTGGCTTAAGGTTTAAGCTTCACTGGATCTCCTGGTGTGGCACCCTAGGATAAGCACAGGACTGCTAACCACAAGGTCAGTGTTTCAAACCCACAGCTGCTCCTTGGGAACGTTATACAGGGTTGCTATGAGTTGAAACCAACTTCATGGTTCTTAACGACACTTTATCAATGGAGGACTGGTGTGTTGTAGGATAAGCACTGTACTACTGACCACAAAGTTGTCTGTTAAAGGTCACAAGTTACTTCTTGGAAATTCTACAGAAGGTTTCTGTAAGTTGGAACCGACTAGACAGCACTTAACAGCAATAGTTCCTCAATGGCTTTAGAATTTAAACATCTTGGTTTGTCATTTATGAGCTGAAGCTCATTTATTTCCAAACACTCCTCTAGAAATTTTCCTTTTATTTAAACATTTTCACTAATTTTTTTTTTTCTTTCTATGTCATATTTCATTGGTTACACCCTGACAATACTTGATCTGTCTCTGCCCTGGCTGCCCCCTCCCCTCATTTCTCCACTAAAGAAACTCTAACTCAGCTCAAAGTCCACTTCATGAATTTGTTCTAGGCTCCCCAGTCCCTGTTTTATTTTCTCATTTATCCTTCCCAAATAGTTAATGTGTCAAAAACCCCAACCCCTAGACTTGTGGAACTCGATACAGGGTTGCTATGAGTCGGAACTGACTCCACAGAACTTAACAACAACAACATATACTTGTGGAAAGGAACCCTGTTGGCACAGTGGTGAAACACTAGGCTGCTAACCAAGAGGTTGGTGGTTCAAATCTACCAGTGGCGCCACAGGAGGAAAGAACTGGTGATCTGTCCCCATAAAGGTTACAGCCTGGGAAGCGCTATGGGCAGTTCTACTCTATCCTATGGGATATCCACGAGTAGGAATTGATGTGGACAACAACAACCACCTATGTGAAAATAAAGTTGTTTGTTTAAGCCACAACTTGTGGTATTTCTGTTAACAGCACTAATTAATTAAGACACACTGTTTTCTACTTCTTTGCCAAGCCATATCGTGTTTGTCTATCCATTTGGTGACCAATCAAGTTCTACCTTCAGATGATGACTTTTACTTTGTCCTGTGTGGTTGAAAATGAGAAATGTCAATTTCTCCCTCCTAGATTTGCCTGATGAGATATCTGAGGACACTTTAGTACAAATGTGGATTTCCTAGAACACTGTGCTTAAGCGGTTGTTGTTGCTGAGTGCTGTCAAGTCGCTTCTGATACATAGTAACTGTGTACAGACTTTCCAAGGGCAGCTGGTGGGTTTGAACTGCTGACCTTGTGGTTAGCATCAGTGTTTATCCTACAGCTCGATGCTTAAATATCGTTGTTAAGTGCCATCAAGCTAGTTCTGACTCATTGTTAAGTGCCATCAAGCTAGTTCTGACTCGTAACAACGCTGTATAGGGTTTCTAAGGAGGGGCTGGTGAGTTTGAACCACTTACCTTGTGGTTCAAACAGACCTTGTGGTCCAGTGCTGTAATCCACAGCACCACACTAAGACTTCACAAGCATTGTAGTTAAGTACCGTGGAGTCGGTTCCAACTCATAGCGACCCTGTACAGGGTTTCCAAGGCTGTAAATCTTTACAGGAGCAGAATGCCTCATCTTTCTCCTGCGGAGCAGCTGGTAGTTTCGAACTGCAGATCTTGAGGTTAGCAGCCCTATTTGTAACCACTACGCTACCAGAGTTCCGTATAAATAACTGAGTATTGCTTGATTGGAAATGTAAAGAGATTCTTGAAAACATTCAATAAACCAAAATTACATGCTGTAATGTAAAAACACTTGTATTTTTTTTTTTTTTGAAAGGTCTCAGCAATTGATAAATTATATTAGCTTAAGTGGTTATGAATCGGGCTGTTGATCTCATGGTCAGCAGTTCGTAACTACCAGCTGTTCCAATAGGAGAAAGATGAGGCTTTCTGCTCCTGTAAACATTTACAGCCTTGGAAACCCTGTACTGGGTCGATATGATTCTGAATCAACTCCACGGCACATAACAACAACAACAACATTAGCTTAAGGTACTGGCAAAACATCTGTAACAATATAGATCACCAGGGTTTATTGTGTGGAACATGCTATTGGTTGCTTTCACTTTAAAGCATAATGTTTCTCCCAATGAACTGCCTACTATATATAGATATATGTCTATCACAATGTGTTTTTTTTTTTGAAGCATGGCATATTTTAGCTATCAGTGACAGCAATTTTCAAATACCTGAGAAGATTTAGAGAAGTTAAATGTAAAGAGTATTTTAAATTACAGTTGGCATTTCCTAGGAGATAAAAGAAGTTAATAGAGAGGAAAGTTAGTTGAAAAAGTCAGACCTAAGGATAAAGCATTGCAGCTGTACCTGCCTTTAGAATGATCCATTTATGATCATTCTAAAGATGTCAGTTTGAGGACTAAGGTGCAATCCATGGTATTTTCAATAACTTCATATGCATGCGAATGTTGATCAGTGAATAAGGAAGACCTTGCAAGAATTGATGCTTTTGAGTTACGGTGTTGGAGGAGAATATTGAAAGTGCCATGGGCTGCCAAAAGAACCAACAGATCTGTGTTGGATGAAGTATAGCCAGAGTGCTGCCGTGGAGGCCAAGATGGCCAAACTTCATCTCTCATACTTCAGACATATTGTCAGGAGGGAGCAGTCTCTGGAGAAGGATATCATGTTTGGTAAAGTGGAGGGTCAGAGAAAAAGAGGAAGACCCTCAACAAGATGGATGGGCACAGTGGCAGCATCAGTGGACTCAAACATAGCAATGATTGTGAGGTTGGCCCAGGATTGGGCAGTGCTTAGTTTTCTTGTGCATAGGGTCACTATGAGGTGGTACCAACTGGATGGCACCTAACAACAACAGCGACAACTGTTTATGATGCAAGTTCTGAATAATACGTTATGCTGCTAGAATGTACATAGGAAACGTTTGCCATTTTCTAAACTGCATTTTAAGCTGTTAGCTGCGTAGACTCTCTTACTTGTGTAGTGCAGGTCAATAAAAACATTTTTAACTGCTTGACAGAAACAATGGCTCCCAGTTTGCCTGCCCTCGAGGTTCATATATACTATAAAAAACTATCACAGTGGGCTAATGCACTGGACAGCAAAGTCGGTTTGAACTGCAAGGTTGGAGGCTTAAGCTCAACATCTGCTCCTTGGAAACCCTACACAGGGTTGCTATGGGTCAGAACCAACTCAGCACTTAACAACAACAATTGCAGTATGATGTGGGAAAGGAGATGATAAAGGCACAACGAGAGCCTGGATCAGAGCCAGTAAATGGGAGGGACAATATGAGGAGGCGGGGTTGTGCTTTTCCTCTGGTTGGATAAGCACTAGACTGCAAGGTCAGCAGTTTGAACTCACCAGCTGCTCCTTGGAAACTCTGTACAGGGTTCTTATAAGTTGGAACCGACTCTAAAGCACTTAACAACAACACTATTCTTTCATATGAGAATTCTTTATTAATAAAGAAATTTTCTTTATAAAGAATTAAAATGTCTTTATAAAGAATTAAAATGTCTTTATAAAGAAATAAAAACTATTTCTTTCATATAAAGGGGTGAATCCTGGTTACACAGTATGGAATTGTTAAATTCCTCTATTAAACAGAAGATAAGACAGAGATCCTGGGTACTGCAAATGGTTAACGTGCTTGCCTCCTAATCAAAATGGTGGAGGATTGAGTTCAACCATAGGAACCTCAGAAGAAAGTCCTGGCAATCTACTGCTAACAAACCATCCCTTGAGAACCTGATGGGGCACAGTTCTATTTTGACACATATGGGGATAATAGGAGTCAGTCATCTCCAAGGCAACTGGTAGGTAGATAAGCAGAAGAATACGTCGAGTTAGTTCATCAAGAAATAGACAGCACAGAGTTTGCAATGCTGGATAGAATATGCATCTGACCTTAGGAAATTGTATATATCTAGCAGAGGAAGATACTTAACCTGGATTTCTCTTAGTCCCCACATTACTAGTAAATTTTCTAGAGTGATTCTAGGAAAACAACCACATTTATCACATGTGATTGTTGTTGAGTGCCATTGAATTGCTTCTGACTCATGGCGACTCTGTATAGGGTTTCCAAGGAGTGGCAGATGGGTTTGAACCACCGACCTTGGGGTTCAATCCAATCTTTGCAATCTGACTCATTAACCCATAGTGCCACACCAGGGATTTAGCCCTGTTACAGATGTAGTTTTAAATGGTGTTAATTGTAAATATCCCTTCAGTGATAATTAGCATATGTGTATTTTTTAAATTCATAGATATTAGCTACCCATGTGAAATGTGTATTGCGTATATAAACAGACAAATATCTGATAATCGAAGATGACACTAATGGTGTGGCTCTTTTTGCCATGGGTGGTTAAAAATGAAAAGGTCTTAAGTAGACGGGGCAGAAAGTGGTTCCAGCTGGAAGGTGAATGCAAGCTGCTTTTTTAGTGTACGCAGCGATCACCTTTGGTTTATTTTTCAGTTAGTTTCTGTCTTTCGTATCATGCTTCAAATGGTGAACATTTAAACTCTTGTGATGTTGCCTACTTTGCATATGGAAATGTTTTAAGTAAGTTCTGGAATCATAGGGAAAAAAAATACAGAGGGAATGCCCAGATGAAAACAGACAGAAAAATTCCTCCTTTTAATCAAAGCCTCCATTCTCATTTGTAAGGCAAAATGTTTTCTCTTAAAAGTAACAGCTGCAAAAAAAAAAAAAAAAAAAGGCAGGAAGGCAGAACACACACTAATCTAAGTTGTAAAATATGTTTTGGAGACTCAACAGAGATTTAGCTGTTTCTGAGCAGAAAATCAAAATCTAATTTTGAAATGAAAAGTATTTAAAAGCATGACACAAGGGAGCCTTATTTGTGGAGCTGGTGGGAAGCCAGGGTGTGCCCACTTTGCTTCCCTGGGAGGAAGCTCTACCTCCTCGTTCAGTGTTAGTAGTGGGCAGTGCTTTCTGAAGACCCAGAACAGAGTCAATACCTCGAGAAGCCACACCTGCCTTTTCAGAATGCAGCTGTGGATGAAATAAGAGAATTCCAGAAACTCTCCTAAAATAAAAACAATTGTTGTTTCAGATTTCGTTTTTCTTAAAGGCCATCTGCACAAATTCACAACCCAACAAACCAACCTCACAGCCATTGAGTTGATTCTGCCTCATAGTGACCCTGTAGGAGAAAGTAGAACAGCTTTCCAAGGTTTCTGAGACTGTAAATAAGTCTTCATAGGAGCCTGAAGCCTCATCTTTCTACCTGGAGCAGCTGGTCGGTGTATTGTACCACTGACCTTGCAGTTAGCAGTCCAGAGCTTAGCCCACAGTATCACCAGGGGTCATTCACAAATTAGTATTAATTCTTCAAAACAAGATAGAAAGTTTTTTGTCTTTTTCTTTTTTGTATAGAATGAAATCTCTAACCTTCTGCATTTTAAGAGGTGTTTTGAAGGTTGAACCTTAGGGAGCACTGAGCTTTTTTGTAACAAAATAGTTGCAGCGTTGAAAGCATTGCTTCTTTTCTAAGTTGTATTCCTGACCTCTGGATGAAAGATTTAGGTATAATATTCTGCCAGAAACATTGAACATATAATATTGAGAACCTGTTTCTTGGGAAATGGGCCTATTTCCTCTCCTTAAAAAAGATGCAAGCCTTTAGGAGAAAGCACTGGACCACAGGGTCAGTTTGAACTGAAAAGTCAGAAGTCCTCTACATGGTCACTATGAGTCAGAACTGACTCAACAGCACTTAAAAACAGCAACATACATGTATGGGGCGGTCAGTACGATACGCAAGGGACTGCGAACCACAAGGTCCAGGCTTTCAGCCCGCTGGCCACTCCGCAGAATGTGGAGAAAGATGAGGCTTTCTGCTCTCAGAAAGATTTAAACCCTTGAAAACCCTACACAGGGTTGCTATGAGTCAGAACTACTCCACAACACTTAACAAAAACAACAACAGCATGCCTAGTAAGGGGAGTTCTGGTGTGATGTTGTAGGATAAGCACTGGATTGCTAGCTGTAAGGTTGGTAGTTCAAATCCACCAACTGTTCTTCACAAACGCTGTTATTCAGGGTTGCCATGAGTTGGAACTGGCTTGGTGGCACTGAACAACACTGTATGGAGTCCTGGTGGGGCATTATAGAATAAGTACTGGACGGCTAACCATAAGGTTCAAACCCACCAGCCGCTCCTGAGAAGTGATATACACGGTTGCTATGGGTTGGAGCCGCCTTGATGGCATTTAACAACAACAACATACATAATATATATATTTTTTGAGACTAGGGCGTATGTTTTTCTTTGATTTCACTACTACCCACAATAAATAACTTATTAATAAAAAATTTTGAGTCCTGGTGCGGTACTTTAGGATAAGCACTGGACTGCGAAAGTCAATGGTTCAAACCCACCAGCTGTTCTTTGTAAACCCATACAGGGTCACTATGAGTCACAACTGACTCTGTGACATTTAACAACACAAGCAGCATTCCAGGAAGCCTGATTTGCTAAAGTATTTACTCTGGCTGTTGTAGGCATATTCATTCAGTTTTCTAATTTCTAAAGGCAATTTTTCCATTTTACTTGGAAAAGACGAGACAGACAGTGTTGCTGTGATTTGAAGGTGCTTTTCCTAATGGTCAAAAGAAGTCTTCAAATTATTTTTTTCTAAGAAGTAATGAACTTGGAAGGCATGATTCTTCAGTTCTCTTACATCCTGGAATATTTTATCTAAATATCTCTTAGCACAAAAAGCACTTTTTAAACTAGTATTAATGTAAATATTTGCTGCATTTGATTAGTGTTCCATTTGTCTAGCAGCTCCTGGAAAGGAAGGACACTGTCTGATTTCTCTTTGTGTAGCACCTGGCACAGGTAAAACAACCCATACACATGTGTACTGAATATACCAAATGGTGACACGATGCTGGGCTGTTATTCGGATTCTGGAAAAAGAACCTATTTGTAAATGTTGATACATTCATGCATATTCTTTGTTTTGAAATATATTCTATATGCTATTGGGCATATTGTTACTTCCAGTTAATATATTGCCAGTTTTCGTTTCTGCAGAGTTTTATTGCATGCAAGTGAGATCTGAGCTTTTGGCCCCCAAGCAGTTTACTCTTGGAAGGGTTAAGTCAGTACACAGTATGAGATGTCTGTCTTGTAATTTATTTCCTACTAGGGCAGATGTTGAAGTATTGTTATTCTACGTAAATTAGCAATTAAGAGGGCAAAATGCATATTGGAACAGGCCCAGATGAACATTATACAGTATTGTATCCATCCTAATTTTCAGAGAGAGTCGCTTCCTTACATTTTACCTCCAACTTGGCTTCTGAAAAATATTAGGAAAAAAAAATCAATGTTACAAACCCGTTCTTTTACAGTTAATGGAATTATTTGATTCCACAGATTTTCTAGAAAAGATAAAGTAGACTGCTATACTTTTGCTATAGCAAAAGTATCAAAGAATTGGCCTTTCCATGTAGTCAAAGGTTGCCCTTTAGTGAAATGAAACTGAATCAAGATAAATCATGAAAATTGTAGTGGGATTGTTAGAAGTGGGTTTCATGTTTCAACACTGATTCTGTATTACATAATAATACATATCATTTAATGGAGTCCTGGTGTAGGATAAGCAAGGGACCACAAGTTTGGTTAGAACCGAAAGGTCAGTGGTTCAGACTCACCAATTGCTCCGAAAAGAAAACCCTATACAGGGTTGCTATCAGTAGGAACTGACTCAACAGCACTTAACAACAAGAATCTTAGGTAGGAGTCCTGGTGGCACAATGGGTTAAGCATTGGGTGGTTCATCAAAAAGGCCAGCAGTTCAAACCTTACCAGCCACAATCTGCTTTTGTAAAGATTTATATCCTTGGAAACCCTATGGAGCCGTTCTTTTCTATTATTTGTTGTTTTTGTTAGTAAATGCCATTGAGTCTGTTCCAACTCATAGTTGATGGGTTTGAACTGCTGACCTTGTGGTTTGCAGTCCAGTGCTGATCCTACAGCGTCATACCGAATTTACTGTAAATCTAATTTGATGGCAGTGGTTTTGTATGTTATCTAGTCCTCACGAATGTCCTTTTTAAAAACAATTTTAAACTTATTATTGAATTGAGTGAAGGTTTACAGAGCAGATCATCTGTGTCACATGTAGCAAATCATTCACTTCATTTCCTCTCAATGACTGCATGCTCTCAGTGTAACATCACATAATTCCCACTTCCTCCCTGTGAGCCTCCTGTCCATTTCTCCTAGTGAACTTGGCCCTTGGGTAAGTGCTACCACTTAGATGGTGAATAGTTAGCCATCTGCAGCTCACTAGTATTATTGTCCTCCCTGTCTTTTGTTTCCCAGTCTTGGTGTGCCACTGCAGTTAATGCACAGGACTGCAAGGTCAGTTTGAAGCACAAGGCCAGCAGTTCAAGGCCACCAGCTGGTCCTTGGAAACCCTACACATGTTGCTATGCATTGGAACTGACTAGATGGCACTTTACAACAACAACCTATTGTTTTACTGAAAATTGAGCCTGAGAAGTCAGATCTGAAGGCCATAGTCTCGGGGTTCCTCCATTCTTCTAAGTATTAGGAAACTGGGTCTGTTTTTATGATTTTGAATTTTGTTCCACATCCACCACTCCACCTAAAACCTTTAATGCGATCCCTTTAATGCGAGCATTTGGTAGTGGTAGCCGGCTGATTAGTTCTTCTGGTCTTGGTGACTGAATGACATTCTTTACTGTAGGTATTATCATTCACATTTTATAGTTGAGGAAATTGAGACATAAGGTACAATGAAGTTGCCCAAGGACACCAGTGGGCAGATAAATAATCTACACAGGGATCAAAGCCAACATATTTAACTACTATCTATGTGAATTCAAGAGCCAATGATAATGAAGGAAGAAGTCCAAGGTTCATTGAAGGAATTGGCAAAGAACAAGGTACCAGGAATTGATGGAATAAAAATTGAAATCTTTTGAGAAAGTGAGGTGGCAAAGGAGGCACTCACTCATCTATGCCAAGAAATTTGGAAGACAACTATTTGGCCAACTGATTGGAAAAGATCCATATTTGTGCCCATTCCAAAGAGAGGTGACCCAACAGAATGTGGAAATCATCGGACAATCTCTTTGATATCCCATGCAAGTAAAGTTTTACTAAAAGTAATACAGAAATGGCTACATGCATTCATTGACAGAGAACTTCCAGAGGTTCAAGCTGGATTCAGAAGAGGCCCTGGAATGAGGGGTTTCATGACTAATGTCTGATGGATCTTAGCTGAAAGCAGAGAATATTAGAATGATGTTTACCTGTCCTTTATTGACTATGCAAAGGCTTTTGATTGTGTGGATAATGACAAGCTATGGACAATATTGTGAAGTATAAGTATTTCAGAACACATAATTGTGCTGATGAGGAATGTGTACATGGACCAAGAGGCAGTTGTTCAAACAGAACATGGGAACACTGAATGGTTTAAAATTAAGAAAGGTGTGCAATAGGGTTGTATTCTTGCACCATACTTATTCAACCTGTATCCTGAGCAAATAATCTGAGAAGCTGGGTTATATGAAGAAAACGTGGCATCAGGATTGGATGAAGACTCATTAACAATCTGCGATATGCAGATGATACAACCTTGCTTACTGAAAGTGAAGAGGACTTAAAATATTTACTGATGAAGATCAAAGAGCACAGCGTTCGGTATGGATTGCATATCAATGTAAAGAAAATGAAAATCCTCACCACTGAACCAATAAACAATATTCTTATCAACGGAGAAAAGATAGAAGTTGTCAAGGACTTCATTCTTCTTGGATCAACTATCAATACTCATGGAAGCAGCAGTCAAGAAATCAGATGATGTACTGCATTAGACAAATCTGCTCAAGACCTTTTTAAAGTGTTAATAAAGAGCACAGATGTCAGCTTGAGGACTAAAGTGCGCCTGACCTAAGCCATGGTATTTTCAGTAACCTCATATGCATGCGAAAGCTGGACAGTGAATAAGGAATACCGAGGAAGAATTGATGCATCTGAGTTATGGTATTGGAGGAGAATATTGAATGTGCCATGGGCTGCCAAAGAACCAACAGATCTGTGTTGGAAGAAGTGCAGCCAGAGTGCTCCTTGGAGGCCAGGATGGCCAAATTTTGTCTCTCATACTTCAGACATATTGTCAGGAGGGGGCACTCTGGAGAAGGATATAATGTTTGATAAGGTGGAGGGTCAGAGAAAAAGATGAAGACCCCCAGCGAGATGGATTGGCAAAGTGGCAGCATCAATGGGCTCAAGCGTGGCAATGATAGTGAGGTTGGCCCAGGATTGGGCAGTGTTTCATTCTGCTGTGCATAAGGTTCCTCTGAGTCGGTACCAACTCTCTGGTTCCTAACAACAGCAACTACTATGTGAATGATGCAGTTCAGGTGGTGCAAATGATTAAATGCTCAGCAGATAACCGACAGGTTGCAGATTCAAGTTCATTGTGAGGTACCTCGGAAGAAAGGCCTGGTAATCTTCTGAAAGCTCAGTCATTAGAAATCCTAGGGAGCACAGTTCTACTTTGACATGTAGGAGTTTGTCTTGAGTTAAAATCAACTCAGACAACTGGTACTGTCATGTGAATGACATGTCTTCTTTTTCAGATAGAAAAATACTTTTTTTCTGTAATTAATAGAAGTTTGTCAAATTCTTGGGCTATGTACTTTTTAAACAATTCTTTTCAAATATTATGGACCATTTAACTTCCCATTATTATAAAATGTGAGGTTATTAAAAACAATTGCAGTTTTGAGGCATCTTCAGAATCTTTTCCTAAGAGTAAATAATAAGTAATTCCTCTTGTTAAGTGCTGTCAGGTTGGTTCTGACTCGTAGTGACATGGTATAGGGTTTCTGAGGAGTGACTGGTGGGTTTGAACTGCGGACCTAGCAGTTAGTGGTACAGTGCTTATACTTTTGGGTCAGCATGTATGAATCTGTGTAGTGTTACCGTATGGTTTTTACAGTTACTTGGCTTCTGAACCGCCTTCCTAGTTTGGAGAAATTCTAATTCTTAGGAATCAAGATGGGAGTCAGAGTTTGTCGACTCTTGTGGTCGTGTTGTTCGGTGCCATCAAATCATCGTGACCCTGCTCACAACGGAATGAAGCACTGTCTAGTCCTACACCATCCTCAGAGATGTTACAAGGCTCTGAAAATGTGAGTTTCTTGCTTTCCCATTCTCCTTTACGTCCAGAGTGTAGGCCCATGACGTTGCAATGGATTTGTCTTGTCTTTGCACGCAGAGATTGTGACACAAAGGAGCTTGTAAGTGTGGGTGGTAGGATTTCGTAACACTTGTGGAGGCTCCAGCCTCTGAGGGGGGGTTGGTGGTGGGACTCTCCGTGCTGTGAAGCACCGACTGGCTGTGGCAGTGCCCTTCCTGGCGGACTTCTGTGGTCCTGGCCAATGCCTCGCTATTCCTACTTGTCTTCTAATTCTGGTTCTCCATTCTCAGTTTTCTGCCAATAAATCCATTTCTGCATCAACTAGCCGCAATTGGTTTCTGTCACATGTATCTAAGCCTCCAATGGAGCAGGGAAGGAAGACCTTAGTGGGCATCTTTGCTAAAAATGACCTCATGATAATTTTTTTTTTTTTTTTAAAGTGAGAGTGAGGTTTTCTCTATTAGATTTTACAATATCAGATACCCAATCCATGATAAGTTTTGTTAACTGAAAGACAATAGAATGTTTGTGGCTCACTCAAATGAGTACAAAGATGCATTTTAGAGGTAGACGAATCCTTCACTTTGAATCCTGGTTTAGAAATGGGTTTCATTTTTCTTTCACGTGTCTGTCAACTGTGATTTCTCATTTGATGTCTTATGTTCTTATTTAATACTGATAAACTATTTTTAACACACTTATCAGTACCTGATCTTAATTGAGTTTTTTTCAAGAAGGATTCTATTCAGCTGTGTTTTCTGGGGCCAAGGCAGGTCTCTGGAACTTGGGAACTGACCCATGAAAAAGTCAATAGTTGTGGTGGACTGAGCCAGAGGAGTTGAGCTTCTTGAGAGAAAGAGATAAACAGAATGAAATTGAAGATTTGCGCACTATCAAATGCTTCCTAGAAATAGTTCATTTTTTTTTTCTCAGTGATATATAGTAAAAATATGGTTCTCATTTAGAGTATATAAGTTTTCATTACAATTTGTGGAAGTAGGAAATTCAGCTCATTAATTCACTCATTAATGTGACAAATTTTCTAAATATTTATAGTATTTAATATATTTTGGAACTATACCTTTCTGTGTTCTTTGTTGTTTTTCTGGGAGCTCTGTATGGGGTCCTCTAAAGAAATTTTGCATACACACTCCCCCATTTTGAGAGAGATTTATTTAAGGTATTGGCTCACTTGGTGTCGGCCAGTCCCAAATCTGCAGACCAGGTGTCAGACAGACTTGTGTTCACTACAGGTTTGTAATCTAAATTTCTAGGTTAACCAATGGGTGAAGAAAGAGTAAGAATGCCTGTAATCAGGAGGCACAATAGACCTTATAGAAAACTTCCCTTTTTGCTCTGTAAACCTTTCAAATGATGAATGTTTTTCAGTTTTCTGTTATTGAGTAATTTCTTTAAAATATGACATTTATTGTGTTTTCATTTTGTTTACAGAACAGTTTAAGTGTCCCATTGAACAATTTCTACACAAGTTATTCAGTGACATTGGTTTCATTCTTCACAACACATGAAACATTCTCATTTCATTTCTGATTTTTCTGTTTTCATTCATATTGTTCCCCCCCTCCCTTTGAATTCTTACCTTTGTTTAAAAATAACTGTTCACCATTTGGTCTCATCTAGCTAATTTTTTTTAAGGAGAATGACATTCATGATTTTGTAAACCATTCGGTTGTTTAGCTAAAATGTGACCTCAGAGGTTAGTTTTAGTTCTGCGGTTAAAGAATATCTCAGGACAATAGGCTCAGGAAGTCCTCTACTTTTGACTAGTTTAGTAAGTTTGGTTTGTTTGTTTATTTTGTTTTGTAATTTGAGGTTCTGTTGCACATTTTCCTTCTGTTCTATCAGGCTACTCCTAGTATGGCCCCTAGCTACCTCTGGTCTCAGGGTACATGAGGCCATGGTTTGTGCAGACCTGCTGATGTACTACAGGAATCATTTTCTGATTATGTTCAGTGTAAGTTTACTTGCATGTTATATTAATGATCGTGTTCAAACATTTCCACATTCTCTTGGATTACCTTTCTTTGGAATATGGAGCTATTGGCCAGGTTACTGTCTTCAGAATGTCTTGGTATAGATGAGTGAGAGCTTCCAGCACTGCGTCAGTTTTTTGAAACATTTCAATTGGTATTCCGTGAATTCCTGGAGTCTTCATTTTCACCATTGCTTTCAGTCAAGCTTGAACTTCTTTCTTCATTATCACTGGAGCTTGGTCATGTGATAACCTTACGTGGTGTTGAATGTTCACGTAATTTTTACAGAGATTTTGTGCATTCCTTCCATCTGTCCTTGATGCTTTCTGTCTGCTGCATTCCATTGTTTTACACAGAGAATCCTTCAATATTGTAACTAATGTTTAAACTTTTTCTTTATTTAGTTCTTTCTGCCTGAGAAATGTGGCATTATTCCCTTTGTACATTCTCACTCTTGGTCTTCGCACATTTCAGTATAATCCCTTGCTGTGGGTTCTTGAGGTGCTCTTAGATGTCATCTATGTTTCCAGTTTGCTTTAGCTTGTTTAAGAGCAGCATTCAGGGTCTCTTTTGACATTCATTTGGTCTTGTCTTTCTTTTCTGTCTTTTAAATGACCTTCTGCATTTTCTTTCATGATGTCCTTGAATGTCATCTCACAGCTTCTTTGGTCTTCTGTCATTTATATTCAGTGTTTCAGATATATTTTTGAGATGATCTCTAAATTTAGGTGGGGTGTGCTCAAGGTCATTTTCTTAGGTGTGATATTTCTGTGGATGGCTTTCACAAGAGAAGTTAATTCTCCTACAGTTTAGGAGGCTAGAAGACTGAATTCAGAGAATAAGTCTGAAGAAAGATCCCGATCTCTTTCCATCATCTGTTGGCCTAACATCCCTTGGAGATCCCCATGTATCTCGATATCCGTCTTTCTCTTGATCTAGGAGTTTCACAGGGCAGGGACCTCGGGTCCAAAGGATGCCCTCCAATCCTGACTCTTCTTTTTTAGTGGTAGTACATCACTGTCTCTCGACTCACGTCTCTCTCTTTTTATCTAAGTAAAAGGTTCCTCACTCCAAACCTCAGGGAAGCTCCCCTTACATCAAATCAAGTTTGAGAAGGGATTAAGGATGTTACATCCCAAGCTTAATTGTTTTATTGGTTTATCACAGCAGATGACATCATGTGGGGAATCATCACATAACTGCTACATTATATCATTACATAACTGCCAAACAGCTAAGAATCGTGGCCCAGCCAAGCGTACACACATTTTGGGAGGACATAGTTCAGTTAACTAGACTCATACTTTTGCTCTCACGGATTTGTTTTCATTATCGTCATCTTCAAGTTGAACTTTGAGCTTACATTTGAGCAATTGGTGGTCTGTTCCACAGTTGGCCCCTGGCCTTGTTTTGACTGATGATATTGTTTCTTTCAAAAGACGCATCTGATTTGATTTCTGTGTTTTCTATCTGCCAAAAGTCTACATGAAATAGTTGCTGGTGGTTTATATTTAGGAACAACAACAAAAAAAGATATTTGCAATAAATTAGTTCTTGGTCTTGTAAAATCTTACTATGTGATCTCTGGTGTCATTTCTATCACAAAGGCCACATTTTCCAACCATCTATCTCAGGATTGACTCCATTGCAGTAGAGATTGGTTTGGTTTGACTGTCCTTCTTCTATGCTTCATGGAGTCCTGTTGTGGCAATGCAGGAAATGTGCTGTACTGCAAGGTCGACTTGAGTCTCAAGGTTGGCGATTCAAGCTCACTGGCTGCTTCCCGAAAGTCCTTATACAGGGTTGCTGTGAGTCGAAATCTACTCAAAGGCACTTAACAACAACAACATCTTTCATCTTTGTTTCCAGTATTTGCCAGTAATTATCAATGCATTTTGATTGCATAGTTGATCAATTTCAGACAGCAGAGTTGGTAAACACTTCAGTGTGTTCATCTTTGACGTTAGGGTTTGGTATGCAAGTTTGAATAATAGTTGTATTAATGGGTCTTTCTTTCATGCTTATGGATATTTTCTTATCACTGACAGTGTTGGCTTCAGTACAAATCTGGAAATGTTCTTTTTGATCATGAGTGTGATATTACTTCTCTTCACTTTGTCTTTCCTGGCACAGTAGACCATATGATTGTCTCTTTCAAAATAGCCAAATACCAGTGCATTTCAGCTTACTAATGCCTAAGTTGTTAGCCTTTATGTCTTCCATTTCAGTTTGATGATTTCTAGTTTTCCTGGATCCATACTTTGTATATTCTATGTTGTAATTGCTAATGTTGTTTGCATGTCCCCCCCGCCTCCCCCCATTCCATGACTTTGCACATGAAGGAGTTAGAAGTTTTATCTCTTTTACTGTCAGAATGCAGCTCGTCTCCAGATGTCAGCTCGTCTCCAGATGTGTTTTGTGTGCCTTCCCATCTGAGGGTCTCATCTTTTGGCTTTATATTCTATGGCTATCCATATGGATTTCACTGGCCAATTTCTCTAGAAGTTGATTTCCAGCCTTCACTCCAATCTTTCTTAGTGTGGATGGTCCACAACAATCTGTCCATCAAGGGTAACTCTGCTGATATTTGAAATATTGGCGGTACAGTTTCCAGCATCTCAGCAATGTGTGCAAGGTACCACATGTGACAGATACAGCCACCTAAGCATATACCTACATACACATGCAAATATACCCATGTGTACATACCTACACACATATGGGCCTGAAAGTAAAAACAAAAAAAACCACCTTGCTGAGGCAACTCCCTGGTGGCACAGTGGTGATGATCTCAGCTGTTAATTCGAACCCATCAGTCTTTCTGTGGGAGAACGATGTGGCAGTCTGCTCCCTAAAGATTATAGCCTTGGGAAATCTGTGGGGCAGATCTGCTGTGTCCTGTAGGGACACTATGAATCATATATACACACATCCAAACATATGCACATATCTGCACATATATGAGGTGGCTTCAAAATGTTCTTGGGAAAATTCCATCATCTTTTAATGGCATTTTCCATGAACTTTTTGAAGTCCCCTTTTATTTTTTGTTGTTGTTGCTGTTATTTCCAAATTAAACATGCCATTTTAATTAGTACAGGTCCTTATCTTGTCAATATTTAGCTTATTCAAGCTTTTGTACTTTACCCTCATCAGTGTTATCTTTCCTATCGCCAGAAATAACAAGCCTGTGGCTCAGTAGGATAAGCAGCAGGCTGCTAGCCACAAAGTTGGTAGTTTGAAACCTCTAGTCACTCTTCGGACACCCTATACAGAGTCATTTTGAGTCATAACTGACTTGCTGTCACTTAACAACAACAACAACAACAACAACTACCTAGAGGTTGGGTAACTTAAAAACAACCTGTCATTAAATATTTGTAGCTTCAACAGAGGCTTGATTTTAGGAGAAACTTGTCAACGTGTTTTCACTGAGGAGAGGCATAATATACTGATATATTACTAATTTGAGAATTAGCTAAGTTTGCATTTTCTTTACCCTTTTAAAAAGAAATTTAGTAATGTTCACTTTGCTGAGTTTTATTAATAGAATTCATTCAGTTGTCATTTCATCTGTGCTCTCTGATGAGAACTAGACATTCTCAAAATTTGGAGTAACACTTTAATATCAGATTCTATAGAAATGAAAGTTTAAAAGTATAAAAGATTCATAGCTTCTTGGCCTAATATTTAATTATTATAACAAGACCCCCATGGGAGGCATTATCATCATCTCTTAGATGAATGTCTCTCTCCTTTAGATTAATAAGTAACCACCCATTTCCTTAATTTATAATGTAATTGATCATGATCTGAAACAATGTTACTTGTTTATCTATTTAAATTATGTGGTAGTAGAAACTGCAAAAGTCATTATAGAGGAGGAAAATCAAAGGGAAGAGTTGAAACTTATACTTTTTGTAGACTTGGCTGAACAAGCTGGCATTTGAGTCTCTGCACTGTTTCAAATGGTGTGGATTGGGTAACCATGAAAGCTAGTATTGGATTACTGAGCAGGCTTGTTGTTCATGTGTGCTCTTGAGTCGGTTCTGACTCATAGCGTTTCTGTGTTGGGTTTCCGAGGCTGTAAACCTTTGTGGGAACAGAAAGCTTCATCTTTCTCCCACAGAGCAGATAGTGGGCTTGAACTGCCGACCTTGTTGTTTGTAATCCTGAGCCACTGGGCTCCCCAGCATTGTGCTTAAGGGTATAAAAAATTACTTTGAGAAAATTAATTTGATGATTTATTAAAGAATTGTATTAATCATTACAGGCAAAATTAGAATTTGACTGCATTTTCCTTTATTTTCCGTCTGAGTTTTATATTGGTTTAATTGTCATTTATGCCAGGTCATAGTGGGTGGGTGGGGATGTATCCAACTCATTTTTCTGCTTAGAGTCAGATAACTTTGAAAATCTCTGAGACACAAATCCTTTCCCTAATAGCACATTATTTCTACAGAAGAAATGGGAAGGGTCTAAATCCAATGGAAGGTCACTGAGTAACATTAAGGTTTTGTGTTCCACTGGTGCAGTGGTTAAACAGTTGGCTGCTAACCAGAAGGTTAGTAGTTCAAACCCACCAGCTGCTCTGCATGAGAAAGCTGTGACAGTCTGCTTTTGTAAATACTGTTGTTGTTGTTAAGTGGCTTTGAGTATGTTCCAACTCCAAGCGACCCTGTAAAGGGTTTCCAAGGAGTGACTGGTCAGTTTGAACCATGGACCTTGCAGTTCAAACCCACCTTTCGGTCCAGTGCATCATACTGCAGCACCGCACCTTGGAAGCCCTGTGGGGCAGATACGCTCTATATCCTAGAGTTCTGTTGTGAGTCAGTGGGTTTGGGTTTGGTTGAGTTACTACCCAAAAGTCTGGCAGTTGAACCCACCCAGCAATGCACATGAATAAAGACCTGGAGATTTATGAAGGTGAATCAAAAATTATCTGTATTCTGGCTGTAGAATT
This sequence comes from Chrysochloris asiatica, assembly GCF_000296735.1. NCBI lineage: Eukaryota > Metazoa > Chordata > Mammalia > Afrosoricida > Chrysochloridae > Chrysochloris > Chrysochloris asiatica. Next base: position 20,551,240 of record NW_006408523.1, on the reverse strand, counting down.
TATTTTAATCGACTTTCAGAACAGTCAAACACATCATTTTTCAAAATAATTTCCTTGCTTTTCAATGCACTTTGTCCACCTGTAAACAAGCTTTTGTATTCCCTTATTACAAAATGTTTAAGGCTGAACTGCAAGCCACGAATGCTCTATTGTCTTAATTTTTTCATCAGAGTGAAACTTCTTCCTTGAAGGGTTGCTTTCAGGGAACCAAACAGGTGAAAGTCTGATGGAGCATGACCAGGACTATAAGAAGGATGCTTTAACACCTGAAAATGAGGGTTTTACAAAGTCTCAACACTGTAGTCAGAGGTGTGTGAACATGAATTGTCATGCAAGATCACAATGTCTTTGGACCCTTGGATAGCAGTTCTCTGAGTTTAATCAGGCGCTTAGGTTTTAGCTCTTCAGTGAGCATCTCATTATAAAGGGCACTGTTGATTATTAAACCTTTTTCTTCATAATGTTCCAATACTGGCCCTTGAAAGCAGAAAACCAGCTGATGGTTGACTTTTGAACTTCTTCTTGGTTGGCATTTGAGGATGTTTCTATTCCATACTCTGCCATTTATTCTCAGGCTCATAGTGATGAATCCATGTCTTGTTACCAATAATGACTTTACAAAAAACAAAACAAAAGAAAACTGTTACCTTTCTTCAAGGATCGGTCTAAATTTTGCTTGCAGATGTCTAAACATCTGTTCATGCTCTTCTATGTGTTGTTGTGGTACCCATCTCACACAAACTTTTTGAAACCTGTCTGTTGTGTATTATTTCATAGGCAGAGCCATGGTTGATTTGCAAAGAATTTGCCACAAAATCCACCATCACTGGTCTATTGGGCAGAATCATTTCATGTGCACGCACAATGTTGTCATCAGCTGTGGACATAGACAGACATTTTAACAGTGTGGATACTTTTTGATTTACTCTCTTACTTTTGTAATATAAAAAAATAAACAACAATAGACACATTGCCATTGAGTTGCTTCTGAATGATGGTGACTCCTATGTTACAGAACAGAGCTGCTCCCCAAGGTGTCTTGGCTGTAATTTCTATGGAAGCAGATTCTGAGATCTTTCTTCCCATGATACCACTGGGTCAGTTTGAGCTAACAACCTTTAGATATGGAGTCAAGTGCAAACTGTTTGCACACTTAGGGATCTTTTTGGACAATTACAGTCATTGAAAATCATAAGGGGCACTTCTACTCTGATACCATTTGGGGTCACCATAAGTCCTAACCAACTTGATGGCAACGGATTTGGGGCTTTACTCCTACAGACAGACCCGCGGGCCGGACTATATTACCATGTGTTTGATTTCTCGTCTGAGGCTAATGTTGGTTAGTAAGCTTGTTTCATCCTCCAGAAACCCCATTCCATGAGGTGTGGGCGGTACTCAGAAAGTGAAAGGCGGAAAAGGAGCTTGAGAAGCAAGAGTCTTTGCTGTGTGGCCTTTGATGGTACAGAACACTAAGGTTTTCTGATTCAACATTCCAAATTAAGAGAACTTTGTCTTTCAGGTTTTCCTAGACCTCTAGTTTTCTAACACTTATATTTCTTACCAATTAGTTTCTAAACATGATATGAGTGTGCAGTATGATCTGACAATAAGTTCAGGTTTTTGTATTAGGACTCCTGGTGTGGCAATATAGTATAAGCGCTCGACCTCAAGGTCAGTTTGAACCGCAAGGTTGACGGTTCAAACTCACTAGCTGCTCCTAGAAATTCTATACAGGGTCGCTCTGAGTCGGAACTGACTCAATGGCACTTAAACAACAACAACAACTTTTTCCTGTGCAATTTATTTGAAGTAACTGAGTTTGAATGCAGTGTGAATGTTGCTTTTAGCATTCTAAGATATAAGAAGAATACAGTTTATAAATGCCACTTCTGGATAAATTATGTTTATAATTTTGCTTCAGAAAAAAAAAAAAAAAAAAACTTCCTTGTTCCTCTGGAAATTGAGTATAAATCGACCACTTCAGAATTTCCTCAGAAACATGCTTGCTGTTTGAAGGTTTTAAGCTCCTCCCGGGCTAGATTTATTCGTTTTTCATTTGTCTAACATGCACCTTGCTGAGGATTGGAGAGACAGATAAGCTTCTTAACTGGTGGATTTAACTGAGTGTGTGTTCACTTGTGTTGTGTCAACCAATGGTTTAGGGAAAAAAATACACTGAAGATGGGCAAGTATTGAGGAGAAATAACATATGAATAAAAACTAACTTCCTGGCATCGTTCATTTTTATCATCTCTCTATATTTCTTCCTTTTTTAAAAAAAATGTGTAGTCACTAATAAGAGAGTTGATTTTGGAATCAAGATACATAAATTCTGGCTAGGAGACTGTGACAAATAGATAATTGTACTGGAAGGGTACACTTCCTTAACCCTCAGCTTTTCACTCTTTGGTGAAAATTCCTGGTCTTTCTCACTTTCCTCTCAATTTGCACTTGGCTTCTAGAATTTTCCTGAAGTCAAAGTAACCTTTAACTTTCTGAGGTCAAATTTCAGAGGGCAGTATTAACAGTGATTTGGGGAATAATAGCTTCAAAAATCTCTTCAGCAGAGGGAAGGAGAAAGATACCAGAAGAATAGTGGAAGCAGCAATTAAAAAAAAAGTTATTGGATATACAAATATACCTAGGAGTGGACACTGGCTACTATGGTTATTCTAGGTTTAACCTTGTGAAGAATGGCCCAGCTGTTTTCCCCAGTGCCTGTACCATCTTATAGGCACAGCAACAATGAATGAGGCTTCAACCAAAAATCAAAATAAAATGGTCGCACATTGTAGGATGTCACTTACATCAAGTATCTAGATTAGGTAAATGTAAGAGCCCGGGATGACGCGCATGGTTGAGTGCTTAACTGTGAGATGCAAAGTTGGCAGTTTAAACCCATCCACAGGCTCCTTGGAAGACAGCAGTGTGTTTCAGAAAGGTCTCAACTTTGAACACCTTGGGAAGCAATTCTGCTTTGCACAGATGGAGTCCCAGTGACTCAGAATTGACTTAGCAGCATCTAACAACTGCAACAGTACAGAGATGGAAATTCATTTGTATTACCAGTGATGGGAAGGAGGAATGAGATCGTAAAGTCTTTTGTTACCTTGGAGGGGCCAGGATTCTCAGACATTTAGTAGTTACGATGTAGTAAACACCTCCAGGATAAGATCTAATATGTGATCAATCCCATGATGTGATCAGATGTAAACTGCTCAGATCTGATGGAATTATCCTCACTGCTATGCTGTTAATGAGGCCTGGAGTGATCTACAGGGTTAGATTGAGTCCATTTCTGTTGAGATATAAAAATATGTCTGGTGTGACACTGTAGGATAAGCACTTGACTGCTAACCACAAGATCGATAATTCAAACTCAACGTCCATTCCTTGGAAATCCCATACAGGGTGGCTATGAGTCAGAATTGACTTGACAGCACTTAACAACAGCAACAACAACCAGACAAGCAGAGTTCAGAGACCCCTACTACTGTCACCCAGAAAGAAGAGCCAGGTGTGACGTGCATCCTTTGGATCAGAAGTTTCTGCACTGTGAAGCTCCTAGGTCCAAGAAAAGATTGATGCCAAGACACGAAGACTTCCAAGGAATGCTGGGCCCACAGATGCTGAAAGCAAACAAGGACGGTTTTCCAGAGCTGGTGCTCTGAATTCAGACTTCTAGCCTCTAAAATTGTGAGAGTCAATTTCTGTTTGTTGTTATGATATATCTGTTACAGCAGCACTAGATGACTAAGGGAAGAGGGAAAGAGGAAGTCATTGCTAAGGTGGCCCAGAACATCTGTTAAAGGTGACGAGAGCACTTGGAGATAGATTGTAGTGATGGTTGTGTAGCATGGTAAACGTAGTTAATGTTGCGGACCTTAGATGAACAATTGTTCATCTCAAACGTAGTTAACGATATGAGAACTTACATGAACAATTGAGGTTTCATGAGAAATGTTTCCATTTTTAAATAATGTGTTTATGAATTGGTAATACAGAAGCATTCAAATACTATAAATGGATTAGGTTCTTTTGAGACAACCAAGAGACATTGGACTTTTTCCATTGGTTTGTTGTTGGTAAGTGCTGTCGAGTTGGTTCTGTCTCATAGTGATCCTGTATAGGACTTCCGAGGAGCAACTGGTGGGCTTGAGCCTCTGACTTTGTGTTTGGCAGTTAAATGCTTATCCTACAGTGCCACATCAGGACTCCTTAGTGGGGAAAACCACACAGATATGGTTCATAATTTACTTATTCAAATGACATGTGTTATGGATTACTACGAAATTTAGGAATCAATTCATTTTATGTTGACTCAACTTGCAGGGTCAAAAAACATTTTCAAATATGACTGCAACAAATTTCCCCAAATCTCCATATGGTTAAGTGTTACTGAAGCCTATTTTACAGAAACTCGTAAATAGTCCATTGATTTTTTTGTTCTTGTTATGTGTCATCCAGTCAGTTTCAATTCATTGAGGCCCTGTATAAGATTTCTGAGAATTGGTTGGTGAGTTTGAACTTCCAACTTTGTGGTTCATTGATAGATGATGCTTATGCGTAGATTATACACACAATTCCTTTGATAGATTATGTATACACAGATATTTATAAATATTGTATGTATTTACCCAAATAGCACTGTATTGTATATATATATTGTTTCTGGTTCCTTTTTTTAACTTAGTGACTTATCTTGAAATGGATTTCATTTTAGTGTATAAGAACTTGTCTTCATTTTCCCCCTCCAGAGAGCGTATTTCATGATATTATGTACACATGTACTGTACTTTAGCCAGTGGCCTACTCGTGGGCATTTGGGTTGTTGCATTTTGGCTATTACAGTCATTGCTGCAGTGAATGTCCTTACATGCACATCTTTCCTGGAAGTGGCATTACTGGGCCCAGAACTTTTTGATTGACATTGCCACATTTTCTCTGTGGAAGGTGTGCCAGTTCACTCTCACACTAGAGTAAATCAGAACACCCTCAGTCGCCATATTGGACAGCTCTGGGACTGTTCACTGGTACTTCATCTGAATGGAGTGCTTTACCTGCAGCTCTTGGTCTGGCCATGCTTAAGCCTAGCACATTTCTCTTTGCTTTCTGGGACCCTTGGTCATTCTTTGAAGTTCTTTGGAGTGCAAATGATTAACATGCTTGATTTTCAACTGAAGGGTTGGAAGTTCAAATTCACCAAGAGGAGAATCAGAAGAAAGATCTGAAAATCTGCTTCCAAACAATCACCTGTTGAAAACCCTGTGAGCACTGTTCTACTCTGACACACATGGGGTCGCCATGAGTCAACATTGACTTGAGAGTCACTGTTTTTGTTATTTTTTGTAGTTTTTCTAGTACCCAGACTTTCCAACTTCAGCAGGTACCAGCCTGTCATAGGGCTGTATATCATAGGTTTAGAAAGATGAAGTTTTGGGGATTTTTCTCTTTAGAGAGTATGCACAATTACTGAGGAAAATTGTGTACATAAAAGGAATAGACTCAGTAAATATGTGACTATCCTATGTAAGTCAGAGTAGAACTGTGCCCCACAGTGTTTACAATGACTGAGTTTTCAGAAGCAGATCACCGGACTTTTTCTTTTGAGGTGCTTTTGGGTGGACTTGAACTCCTAACCTTTATGTCCACTAAAGTTTATACCATCCAGGGACTCCATCATGGTGCTGTTTCTATTGCTTTGAGTCTGGATAGACAAGGCCCGGTGGTTTAGGGCATGCAAATGGAGTGAAATATAGAGGTTGTGTTGTTAATGTTTAGGTAATATGGTAGTATAGATAACATGATAATAACTTGATCAGAATTTAAGGACCTTAAATATCAGTGAGGGCTCTGCTGGTAAATATCATTTATGGAAGGCAGACGTAATAGAGAATTGTGCATAGCCTTGTGTCTTTTGCCATTCTATAAGTAGGAAAATGTGATTTATTATTCTATACTCTAGTCATACATTACTCAAGAGATGAAATGATAACTTAGAAACCCTTCATAAAAATGAACTAAGAGACTTATGTTTTTCTGGACAAGTAAGAGATTACTGTGATGCCTAACTTTCAATGTAGGACTTAATGAACTATAAAGAAAATAACTTGTAATATCCAAGTTAAGCTGGAGCACAGTTGTTGTTGTTGTTGTCAGGTGCCATCGAGTTGGAACCGACTCATAGGGACCCCAAGCACAGCAGAACGAAACAACGTCCGATCCTGGGCCAACCGCACTACCGCTGCCACACTTGAGTCCATCAATGATGCCACCTGGCCGATCCATCTCGTTGGGGGTCTTCCTCTTTTTCTCCGACCCTCTACCCTACCTAGCATGACATCCTTCTCCAATGATTGTTTCCTTCGGACAATATGTCCTAAGTAGGAGAGACGAAGCTTAGCCATCCTGGCCTCCAAGGAGCACTCTGGCTGCACTTCTTCCAAACAGATGTATTGGTTCTTATGGCAGTCCATGGCACTTTCAGTATTCTCCTCCAACACCACAACTCAAAGGCATCAATTCTTCTATGATCCTCCTTATTCACTGTCCAGCTTTCGCATCCGCATGAGGCTATTGAAAACACAATGGCCTGGGTCAGGCGCACTTTAGCCCTCAAGCTGACATCTCTGCTCTTCATGGAGCACAGTAGTTTCCTAATAATGAAAGTGAGCTGCGGTAGTTGTTTTAATAGCTCTGGTAGCATAGTGGTTACGAATCGGTCTGCGAACCTTAAGGTCAACATTTTGAAACTACCAGCTGTTCCCCGGGAGAAAGATAAGGCTTTCTGCTCCCGTAAAGAGTTACAGCCTTGGAAACACTGAACAGGGTCAACTATGAGTCGGAACCGACTCCATGGCACACAACAACATCACAGTATTAAAATGTGGAGGCTTTCATGTTAGAAATGAAATGGAATTGGGGAGAAGACTTACTTTCTTATGTTCTGACGAAGTCAACTTTGTTAAAACCTATTTTATCCCAATTTTTAAAATGACAGTTCGAGGATTGTGATTTTCTCTTGAATGGAAGTTGAAGATTAGAACAATGATAAAGAAGACATGAGGCCGGACCATTAGAGGCAATTCATCTTCCACCTTGGGCTCAGACATTACTCATTTAGGGGTTCCAACAGAAGTGTTTTACTTGAATTATTCATAAAGTAGCCTCTTCTATCATTTTACTAGAAGGATTGTTTTGAAAAGTCTTTCATATGTTTGGAGACTTATATAAGATTGTAACTAAACTTCTATTTTCCTAGGCTAAAAACTCCCAATTCCTGTAGCCTTACCTTTGTTCTTTTATTGTAAATTACCTGATAGAAATGAAAGTACTTTGTAAATTGCAAAGAACTACAAAAATGTGAGATGCTATTTTAGATGACTAAAGTTTTGCAATAAATAGTTTCAGAATTTTAGGACGAAAATATTTTGTGTGGTCTTTGGAATAGCATTACACCATTACCTGATGTTTTTCTTTTTAAAGATAAATGCAATGTGGCCAAATTAAGAATTTATTAGATAATGCACCTTAATTTCCATCGGCTTGTAGATTTTCTAGCTATATTAAGGGAGAAGTGTATATATAACAGATGGGGTGGGGGACCAGTAAATGTCCTCAGATTATTAGACGTGTAGCTCTTGGGAAAATGTGTTGTTACAGCTCTTTCTGTAGAGATTGTATATTGTTGAGCATATTTTTTGTACTTGTTGATAAGATTGAAATACTGTTTTATCTTTATTCACTCATTCTCTGTAACCTTAGTAACTAGTCCCTTAATTTAGATTGTATTCACTTTGACCTAAAAATAAGTGATTTATATATGCATAGTTTTCTCAAGGCTCACTTTTAGCATTTTATATACCATAAATGATTTTAAAGTGGTTTATGTGCATTATGGAAAGATTATTTGAAAAATAGGTTCATGTATTTTTGAACATATGATAAAAATCCATTGGGCAATTGATATGATATAATATAGACAGGGATGCTTTTCTCAGTGCTCTTGGCTCAAGTTTGATATTGCCCATGTGTTTGTATTTACATTGATCTATAGCAAAATCTGCCTGGTTTCCATGGACCATCTAGCTACAAAGTAGAAGTATAGAGACTTCTCTTAAATATTCTTCATTTAGAATATTAAAATCTGAATTTTAGGGTTCTTAGTTGGTGAGTGAAGTCCTGGTGTGGTGTGGTATAGGATAAGCACTGGACTGCTAACCTCAAGGCCAATGGTTTAAACCCACTAGCCACTCCTTGGAAGCCCTATACAGAGTCACTAGGAGTTGGAGCTGACTTGATGGCACTTAGCAACAACAGTTAGTTTGTAAATATTTTTTTTCACATATAAAATACTAGGCCACCATTTCAGATGCCTGGAGATATAGGCCCGAAACTCCAACAGGAATCCTGTCTGCTTGGAAGTGTTCATAAGGATGAGGTCTGCAACCTTTGGGGCTACTTAAATACCATTTCTAATTGAATGAGAGAAAGAGTGTAGTGAAGTGGCTCATCTATGCATTTTGATTGTCTTCCTACAGGTACTATTCACTGCAGTCAAATCAGTATTATTTGGAAGCACATGAATATAAGGTTACCTGATAAGAATAGCTAACTACAACTCCTATGTGAGTCCAAATGTCCACAGTTACTTTAAACCAAGGACGTGACTATAAAGGGATAGGGAAACTAGATGAATGGAAATGGAACAACCAAAACAGAAACGAGACTCTTCATGCATTGTGGAGAATGTAACCAATGTCACTGAACAAGTTGTGTAGAAATTGTTGAATGGGAGCTTAAACTGCTATATAAACCTTCACAGGAAACACAGTGATTTGCTATCTGTAGGTACAGTAGTCTTTTTAAAAACGGCATTCCTCTAATTTCCATCCTTCCCTGCTTCTAGAAAGAAGATATAATTACTTAACATGGAATTCAAAGCTCCCACGGTCTGGGACACCCCAGGTATCTGGTGCACTCTCCACTCCAACATGCTGGTAACCGTTAGTCCCCTGGCATTGGGTCAGGCACCCTTCTGGGTCCTCCTGCTGCATCCTCATTTCCACAGGCTCCCAGTCACCCTTTACCAATTGAACTGTGCATCCTTCAGATTTCAGATCAAACAGCTCACCCTCTAGGCAGTCTGCATTGAGCTCTTTGCCAGTGTCTGATGTTCTTCTCTTCCTCCTTTAATTCCTTTTGGGGAACACTTGTAACAGTTGTCTTTAATAAAATTGAGTTGAAGCTAAGACGATAAATAGTAATGATCCTTTTGTTTACAAAACAGAAACTAAATTAACTTTCTTTTTAATCATTGAAAGAGAGGAGTGGGTTGAAGATTGGTCTGGGATTCCCTATTTTATTCTAGAGAGAATATACATTTTGTTAGCAATATCTTATTTTCTAAGTGATGGATGATTGGAGACATGTCACAAATTTAGAAATAATTTAATATAGTCTTGAGTTATCTAAGGTTCTATGGGAAAAGACAACAAAATTTGAATTTGATTTACTAAGACAGACATATAAAGTCTATAGTTTTAGAAAATGAGGATTCCCATGACACTTACCTCTCACCCTATCAGTTGATTATTTGGGTATTGATTTCTACTTTTGTATTTGTCATTGTAATGGATATTGATTGTACTGAAGATGTCCCATTGACATTTTACAGTCTTGGAGTCCCTTCAAAATGAAGATGGACATTAAGGCTTGTGTAGTTCTAATGCCATCGGTTTCTCATTGTAATTTTCATGGTTTGCCAACCGTCTCCTTTCTTTCCTCCTTTCTTCGTCTTTATCTTGACTTTCTGTTTTTATTTCAATTAAATATCTAGTACATGAGCCTAGGTTCACTGTAGAGAAAAGTGTTATTGTACATATCCTCACATCAGTGATATGAGTAAAAGTTGAGTATCTACAACTACCTACAATCTCATGCCTTTTCCTCTCAGTTAAACATGGTATATTTCTTGGGAGATTACATACATGAGTACACACATGTGCTAAAATACCTACCTGTGTATATCATCATGGACGTACAGATAATAGTTATGCCCATAAGGTGATCTTTTTCTTTAATACCACTTAACTATTAATTAAAAAAAAAAAAAATATATATATATATTGCAGTACACATACCTGGTGTCCTGGTGTGACGCTGTAGGATATGCACTGGACTGCTAACCACCAGGTTGGTGGTTCAAACCCACCAGCTGCTCCTTGGAAACCCTGCACAGGTTCACTGTGAGCTGGAGTAACTCAATAGCATTTAATAGTAACATACTTGGAACATTTTCCCTTATTCCCCCTCTGTAAATTATTTTTAAAACCTGAATTTCTTTCAAGTTCTACATAAAGTTCTCACTGCATCCTTTCCAGGTTCCCTTATTTAGAATCCACCCTGCCATAATCCAGGGACAGAGGACATGAACTTCTCCAAAGAAGATATTCAGGTGGCTAACAGACTTGAAGAAATATTTGTGATCAATAGCAATTTGAGAGCTGCAAATCAAAGCAAAAATGAGATCTTATCTTACTACAACATTAACAACAAAGTTCTAAAAAGGCAGAAAACAACAAATGCTGGTAAGGGTGTGGGGAGACTGGGATTCTCCTACATTGTTGGTGGGATTGGAAAATGGTCAAACCACTTGGAAAACAGTATGGCACTCCTCATAAAGTTGAACACAGAAACACCATGTGAGCCAGCAATCCTTCCACTTGATATATATGCCAAAAAATTGGAGCTGTGACATGAGTAGGTATATGCACAGCCATGTTCATCACAAAAGCAGGAAGATGGAGACAGCCTAAATGCCCATCAGTGGAAGAATGGATCAACAGATTTTAATACATATATATGATGGAATACTATCCAATGCTGAAGAGTAACAATACTCCGAGAAACACCTCATAATATGGATGAACCTGGAGATCATAATACTGAGTGACATTAATCAATTCAAAAGAAGAAACACTATACAACACCATAGTTTTTAAGAAGTCAAGAAAAGGTTTTCGTGCTAAAAGAAACATTCTTTGATATTTACCAGAGGTGGGGGACAGTAATTCACTGGTTAGAGGATAGGCACGAGGTAACTTGGCTGACAAGGAAGACAAAATATAACAATACTAATAAGAAATGCTTACTTGGAATGGTCAACCACACAAGATTAAAAGGGCAGCATTTACCCAAAGAAAAAGTTCAGAAGGGCTGAGAAGGAGGAATACAAACAAAAATTCACAGGGAGGAAGTGGTATAACTGATGTTCTACGGAGGGGATTGCAACCTGTTGCAATGAATCGAAGTATACGATGTATTGAATGTAAAACTTATGATTTGCTCTGTAAACCTTTACTTAATTTACAGTAAAACTTTAAAAATAAAAACCAACCAAAAATTCCAGCCAAACTCTCAATGGGCCTAGCAATTTCAGAAGATTAGCTTCAATAATAAGAGTCCAGAGCTAACAGAGAAGAGGGGAAAGTGGTTTGCGGCTACATGATCATTGTAAAGGTAAGAGAGGGGTGTCAGGTTGGTGGTGAGAAGAGTTCCAATTCTATGGAAAGCAAGAGGTCTCCACTGCACAGGACAAAAGATGCCAGCTTGATCCTACAGAAACTAGTATTTATATGCAAGTGAAGTTTTGCTGAAGATAATTCTGGTTGTAACAGAAAAAAATAATCCACTCTTCCTTACAAGGCACCCATGTATTTTTACTACTTTCTATCATTTGGACTTTTGATATGGCGCTGTAGGGTCACCTCTGGACCGTGAGCCACAAAGAGAGTTGTTCAAACTCACCAGCTGCTTCTTGGAAACCCTATACAGGCTCGCTATGAGTTGGAACTGACTTGACAGCATTTAACAACAACAACATCAGAGCATTTTTCACATTTGTCATCTTTTAAATTTGTGTTTACTTGCCTCAAAAAGAGTAAGCTCCTAGAGACCATTGCATTTAGTAACATATATATATTTTGAGGAAGTAGGGATTCAGCAATATACTCTTTCCTTTACTTTCATAGTTTGGAACCAAATGAGAAACAGTACAGATGGGACAGACTAATGGAGATTAACTTGACAAATGAAGATTAAAGCTGATGGTAGATCTGGGTTTAGATTTTAGGGAGAAAGGGCTTACTGCCAATTCCCAGCAGATATAAATTGACTTGCACCCGAAGTTCATGGCACATCTGGACAAGTGGAGGCCTCTGCTGCTTGTTCCTCGGGACAAAAAGCAGAAAGCATATTGCAGGGAAAAGGAGACATGGTTTTGCAACTCAGGGTCTTTCTTGTCTCTCACTCTCTCTCACATTGCCATTGAGACAGGACGGAGTAGAACTGCTCCGTGTGTTTCTCAGATTGTAAATCTCTACGGAAGCCGACTGCCGCGTCATTTTCCTGCAGAGCGGCTGGTGGGTTTGAACTGCTGACCTTGTGATCAGCAGTCCAGTGCTTATCCTACAGCTCTACACCAGGGTTCAAGGAAACTTTGGGGCTCAGGAAAGGGAAAGACAATCCTACTCCACTGAAGATCCTGAATCTTGGCATTAGCTTTAACCATAGTACTTAATAACAACAACACTTTTTGTTGTTGTTATTGCTGTTGAGTGGGTTCCAACCCACAGCGACCCTGTATAGGGGTTTTGAGAAGCAACTGATGATTTTGAACTGTCGACCTTGCAGTTCAAACCGACCTTGTGGTCGAGTGCTTCTCCTATAGCACCACACCAGGACTCTAAATTATTCAATTAAGCTACTTGAAATTGATTTAGTGATCCAATCTTCTGTGTGTCTCCACAACCTCACTGATGCCTCCTCCTGTCCCCTAGACAAATGGTTACTGTGTGGAAAATACTGAATAATGGTTTTAGCTCTCTGGAAAGACTAGAATGTAAGGTAAAAAGCAATCAGAAATGTTTGACGATAAGAATAATCCATACAATTTCAAAGGCAATTGATAACATGGAGACTCGGCAATATCAAACATAGCTTCAGAAGGTACAGAATCTACTTTTTCAAACGTTTGTTGCCAATCCAGTGAAGGTTTACAGAGTATCTCATGTTTGGCATTTACCCAATCCTACACTTCCTCTCATTGATTGCGCCCCTCCCTGGTATGCAATTTATCCCTCCTCCTCCCTGTTTCTTGATTCCATTCCTTCTTCTTTCTCATCCCTTTGGATTTGTGTCCTTGGGTAGATGCAGCTCTTTTGATGTTGAATGGCTGATCATTCTGTGATTCATGTACCTCACTAGTGCTGAGTCCCCATATCTATCTATCTATTGCTTGGCTGAAAATTAAGCATTGGGCTGAGTTCCAGACCTGAAGGGTTGTAATTTCTAAAACAGGAGCTGAAATAAGTTACTAATACAGTTTTTGAATCCTGGTAAGGCACTGTAGGATAAGCACTGGACTGCTAGCCACAGGCTCTTTGGTCAAACCCATCAGCCACTCCCCAGAAACTCTATACAGAACTTGTATGAGTCCAAACAGACTTGACAGCACTTAATAACAACAACAATCCTGGGTAAAATCTTTCTTCTTAAACTTGATCAAGTCTGTAAATCTTGTTAGATATAGATGTTAATTTTGCATAAACTATCATACCATTAAGGAGCTCTGGTAGTGTAGTGGTTACGAATCAGGCTGCGAACTTTAAGGTCAGCAGTTCGAAACTACCAGTTGTTCCGTGGGAGAAAGATGAGGCTTTCTGCTCCCATAAAGATTTACAGCCTTGGAAACCCTGTTCAGGGTTGCTATGGGTCGGAACCGACTCGATGGCACATAACAACAACAATAGAGTCCTGGTGTGGTGCTGTAGGTTAATGCGCCAGACTGCAAAGATGTTTGAACTGCAAGGTCAGCGGTTCAAACTCACCAGCTGCAACTTGGAAACCCTATACAGGGTCACTATGGGTCGGAACTGACTCGATGACACTTAACAACAATGTGTCCTAGTATGGCACTGTGGGTTAATGCGCTGGACTGCAAGGTCAGCTTTAACTTCTAGGTTGGCAGTTCAAGCTCACCACGTACTCCTCAGAAATCCTCTATACAGGGTCTGTATGAGTCGGAAATGACTCAATGACACTTAATCACAATAACAACAATGTGTCCTGGTGTGGCGCTGTAGGATAAACACTGGTCCACAATGTCGGTTTGAACTGCATGGTCGATGGTTCAAACCCACCAGCCTCCTCGAAAACTCTATGTGTGGTCACTATGAGTCGAAATCAACTCAACAGCACTTAACAATAAAAACAAATTTCAAATTCTGAAATGTGGCTGGCTTGTGTTACATAATAATTTTAGTGTGTGCTTCTGGTGACTCAGATTTGAGAATCTTTAACTTGTCTTCAGATGGTAAAATGACTAAGATAAAAAAAGATCAAAACTACCTAGGAATTTAAGCATGATGTATTAGTTTATTGTACTTTTCAATTTTCCCATTAAAAAATTCTAACAATAATTACTTCATTTGAGAAATAATTTATGAGACAATGAATGTGAATGTTTATGAATAGTGAAATTTGAGAAGAAATTGAAGAAGGAGACAAGCCATTGTGTAGATGTATCTTAGAAAATGTTTGAACTATGTGCTTAGAATGGAGTAATTATATTTATAAATCTAGCAAAACATATATTGTTAAGACACAACAACCTAGGTTGTGAAAATTCTGAAATAATTAATCTAAGTTTTCTAAGTGGAGCTCCAACAATTTATTCTAGTCTTATGTGGATATAATGTCTGTGAATGATTCAGTAAATGAGTTTATGAATATTCATCTATTTTATCACTAGCAACAGCTGAGAATCTCTGAGCAGGCCATGGCTCACAGAATCCAGAGCTCCCAATTCATGTTTTCCACTTTATTTCCATATCCATGTTAGATATTTACCATTCAGGAGCATTTATATTAACCAGCTATGGAACCAGAATTGATGCTTTATTAGAATGTGGAAAATCTGTTACTTAATTACCCATATATTGTCAGGTAGCAGACTTTACTCTCCTTAAAAGCATAGGACAAAAGAAAAGATGGCTGCTTTTGTTAAGTGCTGTTGAGTTGGTGCTGACTCATAGGGACCCTATATAGGAATTCCAAGGAACAGCTGGTGGGTTTGAACTGCTTAACTTGTGGTTTGCAGTCCAGTGCTGATCCTATAGCGCCATGCCAAGAGTCCAAAAGTACAGAAAGATAGGCAGTGTTTTAGGAAAAAGACCAAGGTTTCCACCAGCTTCTCAACAAAAGCCAATATCTGAAGCAAAATGTGCATAAACTGTATTCTAGAAAAGCTAATCATGTACTGAGGGCTAGGAAAAACTTTGGTTCTCTGAATCCTAGGAATGAATTTTCCAAATTATTTTAGCAAAATCTAGCATGAATCCTATCTAGGTAAGCAGTTGAACTTTAAGAGAAATGTTTCTTTAAAATCTGAACACAGAAGACTGATAATATTTCAGTTTTAAAAACAGTTACAGAATTTTATACTTATAAGCTGATAGAACTCGTTTACCTAAAAGTCAAAACAGTATTTTACACTTCAGTATCTACTGTTTAACACAGAAATTTTAGGTACTTAGGTTTCATGGATTTGCTGTACAGAATATTCCCTTAAAGATCAAGACAATGATTTATTCACTTTTCAAGGGGAATGGCTGAAGCTGTCTTCACACAGCTTCTAAATAAAACTTTAAAAGATATTTCTGAAAATTCTTAATTGGGGCCTTCAATCATTCCACCAATACTGGTGATGTTTGTTAGTTGAAATCAAGTTGACTCCAACTTAGGGGGACTCCATTTACAACAAAAAGAGACGTTGTCCAGTCTTGGACCAGCTTCATGAGCCACAGTGTGTTCAAGATCATGATTGCAGGCACTGTGTAATCTGGGAGTCCTAGTGTGGTGCTCTGGTAGCGTAGTGGTTACGAACTGGGCTGCTTACCTCAAGGTTGGCAGTTTGAAACTACCAGCCATGCCGCGGGAGAAAGATGAGGCTTTCTGCTCCTGTAAAGATTTACAGCCTCAGAAACTTGTACAGGGTCGCTATGAGTCAGAACCAACTCCATGGTACTTAACAGCAACAAGTGTAGTGCTGTGGGTTAATGCGCTGGACTGCGAAGTCAGTTTGAACCACAAGGTCAGTGGCTCAAGCTCACCTGTCGCTCCTTGGAAACCCTATACAGGGTCGCTATGGGTCGGAACCTACTTAATGGCACTTAGTAACAAGCAAACTTTAATTTGATGGGGGAAGAAAGAGTCCCCAATGAATAGTTTTCATCTTATCTAGATGGGTCTGGTGAAAAGAAATGGGGATAAGATTCTTATGATTAAATAGTGAGTAATTGCTATCATGACTAATTACGACTGTCACAATTGTAATGGTAGAAGATTTGTAACAAAAACAGGGTAGTAGTTATTTTTACAGTCCAGAAACAGAGGATCCTAGGACCATCAGGGGAGAAGAGCACAAGCAGAATGCAGGACTTTATCCAGAGAAGCATCTACACTGCAGATGGGGGCAGAGATGGGGACATGGCAAGAGGGAGCAGCTGAGGACTCTAGATTCATAGAAAGAGAGGGACTGAGAGCTGGTGGCCAGGAGACAGGCTTGCAGAATGTGCCCTTTGGTGGTTTAAATTATTATATATGCCTGAATTTTTTTTTATATATATAAAAATAGAGCTAAAATGAATAGAGAGAAATACTGTTAAGTAATGGTACATGAAGGGGATTATAATTATTGTAATGAAACAATATATATGATTTGTTGAATGTTAAAACTTTTACTCAATTCACAATAAAAACTTCCCGATCAAAAACTGTAAAAACAAACAAACAAAAAAATGTAATTTGAGTGCCTTCCAACTTGGGAGGCATATCTTCTCGCTCTATATCTGACAGTGTTCTGTTGCGATCCATAGGATTTTCATTGACTGATTTTCGGAAGTCAATCACCAGTGCTTCTCAGTTCGGAAGCCTTGCTGAAACCTGTTAGCCATGTACAGCTCCCAGCAGCATAGCAACCAATAAGTCGTTGCTACAGATTGACAGACAAGTAGTGGGACCACAATTTACTAATGCCAATTCTGTCTAGGGCATTATGTTAGGAAGTACTTAAGTTACTCATTCTAGTGAAGGACACATAAACACATGAGTAATGATATGTCATTGTTTAGATTTCACATTCTTGACTGCAAACCTAAAACTTAGCAGTTCTAATCTACTAGCCACTCTGTGAGAGTACGATGTGGCAGTTTCCTTCCATAAAGATTTACAGCCTTGGAAACCCTATGGGACTGGTCTACTCTGTCCTAAAGATTACACGAGTTAGAGTTAACCCTATACCAGTGGTTTCTGCTTGTTATGGATTCTTTTTAGGAAAGGTCTGAGTACACTTTTGTTCTGTAAAGAGTGCATTTATCATCAACCCTAAACTAACACTGTTAGTACCAGTATATTTGATTTGAATTCTAGAAGAGGACATGATTACGTGCCATGTGGAGATTTCATTCTACAAAATAAGGGAGCTTCAAAACATTTGTTGGAAAATAGACTGAAAAGATGATAGGATTTCTCCAGAAATGTTTGGCAACCCTCTTGTATTTATAGTGTTGTTACTTTAATTCATGTTTTTCAGCTACATATACAGTGTTTACTATGTGCCACATATTGTGCTAGGAAATAAAGGACTGAAATATAGGGTTGGAAGTAAAAGATTGTATGCAAAGTACCAGAAGGAGTAATTGTCTTTTGAAAAACTGTTAGCAAATGAAACTTAACTTCAACCATTTGAACTTAGTTTATTGGTAATTTTTTTCTTTGTAGATCTGTGACTGTATACAATTTTTGTTCTTGTTGTTAAGTGCTGTCGAGTCAGTTCCGACTCATAATGACCTTGTAATGGATTTCCCAGGAGAGGTTGGTGAGTTTGAACCAACAACCTTTGCAATTCAAACCAACATTGCAGTCCAGTGCACCATACCGTGTTTTAAGGTACAAAATGCCTCTTTAATTACTGTAACCTTAAATAGTGTCTGTTTTTTAAAGTTTTCTCAATAAATGTTAATGGAAATGCAACTATTTTAAATTTTTATCAAATTTTTATTAATTAAATTTGTTGTGTGAGAATAATATTAATAATAATTGACCACGTTACCTCGTCAGTGCAGTTCTCTATTTTCTACCTGTTTCCCCTTCTTTGAGTGATGTCATCTTTGAAGATGACATTAGATACCTAATCTTAGTTTTTAATATAACAATTTCCTGTGTTTTGAGAGTGCTTTCACATGGTTTTGTTGTTAGGTGCTAACAAGTTGGTTCCAACTTGCAGAGAGCCGGTGCACAACAGAACGAAACACTGCCCCATGCAGTGCCATCCTCATAATTGTTGTTACGCTTGAGCCCATTGCTACCGCCACTGTGCCAACCCATAGTTCCTTCTTTCTGTTGCGATCCAGATGACATCAGCAATGATACCACTCATGCCATGTCTTTTTCTGAATCCTTCCTGAATTTCTGGCAGCTCCCTGCCAATGTACTCTTGCAGTTGTTTTTAATTACCTTCAGCAACATTTTACTTACATGTGATGTTAAAAGATATTGTTTAATGATATCCACATTCTGTTGGGTCACCTTTGAAATGGGCACAAATATAGATTTCTTCCAATCAGTTGGCCAGGAGACTGCCTTCCAAATTTCTTGCATGCATGAGCAAGCATCTCCAGAGTTGTATCAGTTTGTTGAAAGATTTCAGTTTGTATTTCATCAATTCCTGGAGCCTTCCTTGCCTTTCGATAATGCCTTCAATACACTTGGGCTTCTTCCTTCAGTACCATCAGTTCTTGATCATATGCTACGTCTTGAATTGTTTAAATGTTGATCATTTCTTTTTGATACAGTGACTCTGTGTATACCTTTCATCTTTTGATCCTTTCTCCATCATACAATATTTTGCCGATTGTTGTTAAGTGCCATCGAGTCAGTTCCAACTCACAGTGATCTTGTATGGGTTTCCAAAGAGTAGCTGGTCAGCTTGAACCACTGACCTTATGGTTCAAACAGACAGTGCATTCCAGCACATTAACCAACCCACAGTGCCATACCATGACTCCTTTTTGCTCATAGAATCCTTCAGTATTTCAAATCCAAGCTTGAATTTTTCTTCAGTTCTTTTAGCTTGAGAAATGTTGAGTGTATTTCACAAAGTCAAGTATTATAATGAGATGTGAAAAAACCTGAGTTAGAAAACCAAAAGGAGGGGACTCCAGGTCTTCACACAGCTCATTATAATACTTGACTTTTTCTTCTCAAGCTGCCTTTTGAATTTTTCTGCTCAGTTCTTTGACTTCCTCATATCTTTCATTTGTGTTAGCATATCTACACTAGAAAGCAAGTTTCAAAGTCTCTTGTGGTATCCATTTTGGTCTTTTCTTGGTTTCCTGTTTTTATGTAACACAAATTAAGGCATTATCTTGTTTTTGTTAAGTGCCCTCGAGTCGGTTAAAACGCTTAGCAACCCAGTATAGGGTTTCTAAATAGTGGTTTGTGTGTTTGAACCACAAACCTTATGGTTAGCAGTCCAGTGCTTATCCTACAGCATCACATCAGGACTTTAGTGTCTTATCTATGTCTGTATAACTGATAAAGAAAAAATTGGTGTATAGGGGGTTTGACACTGGGTAGATTTAATAACAACATCACATATTCACCAATTCTCATTGTATATCCATGTTTACTGACTTGAAGCCTTAAGTCCAGCAAAATATTGATGAATATTACATGTCCTTCTTCCAAATGGAAAAGCTTCTTCTGATAGTACACTAACCTGTTTGCCAACTATGACAAGTTGCAAGCAGATCCTGTAACACATTGAAACACTTTTTATCGTATTGGGGAAAGACTTTTGAATATTGGGGAAAGACTTTTGAAAGTTCTTAATGGTTATTTGTCCGAAAATGCTTAACTGACAACCTTAATCGGGTACATGGAATGGTTTCTCCTTTCATACTTGTACATAAAGATTTGTAACATGTACAGAAGGAGCCTTTTATTTAGAAACTACACATTTTTATGAGATATGAGAAGGGAGCTCCAGTCTTTAGAATACCAAGTTTGACTTAAAAGCAAAGGAGAACTCAAATATAGTAAGTGGGAGCTGTAGGGTTCAGTTAGAAATTTTAAAACAAATTGAGTTACTTATTTTGGTCCAGTTAAACATTTACCTTTAACCAAGGAAGGGCCAAAGATGAAAGGGCTGAAACCCAGCTAAGACAAAGTGAGAAAATCAGTTCACAGGGTCCTCCTTGCCCCCAGACTGAGCTCTGAGTTTAAACTTTCTCACTTTGGGGTTTTGATGGAGATCTTCTTACCTCAAAGTAAATTGAGAACATACAACTCAAAAATGGCTGGGGCTTTGACCTTTGATCATCTTCTCACTTTGACATTTGTACACTGAAAATTTGGAAGTCTGTGTATATGTGTGTGTATTTTGGGTGGAGAGTCATGTTAGGGGCATCCACTGGAATGTTGTTATTGTTGTTGTGTGCCTTTGAGTCGGTTCTGATTCATAGCGGCCCTGTATGAGGTTTCCGAGAGAACCTGGTGGGTTTTACCACTGACCTTGCAGTCACCAGTTTCGTGCTTATCATATAGTGCCACACCAGAGCCCATCTCCTGGAATAGCTGGTGGAAAAGCTTTTGGCTCCAGAAGGTATGGATGTCATTGCTCCTCTACAGAGGAATATCTGTGGAGTGGGGACAGGCAGTTCCTGGAACTTAGGAGTGGAGGTTGTCCATGGTACTGTCCCACCTTGGAGTGACTTGCTGTAAGTTTGTATGTGAAGCCAAAAGCCGGTCAAGGCCTCACCTCCAGGATAAGAGTAGCAGCCAACTGTCCTTCCGGTACATCCCTGCACAGGCAGCTCTCTCTTCTCCCCAGTGACGTTTTTTTTTTATCCCCTGGCAGCTACTTTGGCGGCTTGCAAAGATGCATTTCTGTTTTATTTCTCTTACAATTTGCTCCATGCAAATGGCATCTTCAACATTTTTAAGGCAGTAAAAGCTATAATCAGTGCTTCCAATGTACTCAAAAGTCAGAAGTGGAAACATTACATTGTTTTTTGTCTGAGGAGAGGAGAATTCTAAGGAGGGAAATTCTCCCTCCTCTCCCCAATCTTTCCCTGTTATGTATCCGTTAGTCCTACGTTGTTGTTGTTAAGGGTCATCGAGCTGTTGCCAACTCACAGTGACCTTGTATAAGATTTCTGAGGAGCAGCTGGCGGATTTGAACCGCTGACCTTTCAGTTAGCAGTCCAGTGCTTATCCTACAGCACCATACTAGGACCCTATACTAACCTTGAAATGTTTCTTTATTTTCATTTTTACTTTAGTTATGTTTTTCAAAAGTAGTCAGAAAATTTTACTTTCAGTAAAGGAATTCATAAATTAATTCGTTTAGTGGGGAAAAAAGAGTCCAGTTTACAAGTGCTAACTAATCAGGTGACCATTAATTAGCAAGTCACTTCATCTTCCTCTGTCTCAGCATCTCATTTATAAACTGATGAAGATAATACCTGCCAACCTAATTAAGACTTGTAAGGATCAAGTGAAATGATGTCAAGGAAAGCTCTTTATAAACTGTCAGGAACTATACAAATAGAGATGATGAATGCTGGTAGGGAAATGTAAGATTATATTGGCGGCATTAAGAGCTTATAATAAATGCCTTCACTTCTCAAAATCTTGTCTGTTCAGACTAAGCCAAGGTGTCTTATTATAACCCAATTCCTTGAATCCTGTTCTGAGCTTGAACTCAAAAGGTTCAGTGATTTGTAGAACCTAAAAATGAGTTTCTCTACCATGTGGAATCCTATGAATGAGCACTGGTGGTGCATTGGATTAAGCATTGGACTGCTAATCACAAGGTTGGTGGTCCCAACCCACCAGCCTCTCTATGGGAGAAAGATGTGGCAGCCTGCTTCCTTAAAGGTTTGTTGTTGTTGTTAAATCCTGTCGAGTTGGTTCCCATATACTGACTCTTCAGAACAATCCTATATACTCTTTGATTCTGTAGATTTTTATGGGAGTGGAAAGCATCAATTTTCTCCCAGGCTCATAGGTTTGAACCCTGAACCTTGCATTAGCAGCCTACTGCTTATCTTACAGCACTATTTGGGCTCCTTGTTGTTGTTGTTAAGTGCCATTCAATCACTTCTGACTCATAGCGAGCCTGTGTAGGGTTTCCAAGGAGCGGCTGGTGGGTTTGAAGCACCAGTCAGCGGTCCAGGGCTTATCCTACAGCCCATACAATGACTCCAGGGCTACTTTGTTGTTGTTGTT
>NW_006408523.1:20521876-20528239 GCF_000296735.1 Chrysochloris asiatica | reverse complement strand
TTTTTCTTTTTTTTTGCATTCAATTGGTTGACTGTCATTCCACTTTTTAAAAATGGGTAATTGTTCAATTGTGTTTAATTTTATTTGTACATATAACTCTCCTGTGAACTGTAAGCTTCCTAAGGGAAGGAGTCCCATCTTTTAGTCTGTGTGCCCCTATAACTGGGGAACACAGTGACTTCAGCTCAGTCGAAGCTTAAAGGATTTTTCTTTATGCAAATTAAAGGTAGTCATGTTTTCCTTCCTCACATAAAGCTAGAGTTTGATGCCTTCATGTGGGGCCCTTCATTTTTTTTTTTTTTCTTTTTAATTTTGTCATGATCAAATATATATATTTTAAAAATTGTCATTTTAGCCACTTTTAATTGTATAATTCAGTGACACGAATCACCACTATTCTTCTTCACCATAGTCATTGGAATTTTGGTGTGGCACTGTGGGCTAATGATCTGGACTGCAAGATTGGTTTGATAATGCAAGGTCAGTGGTTCAAGCTCACCAGCCACTCCATGGAAACCCTATACAGGGTTGCTATGGGTCGGAACTGACTCAAAGGCACTTAACAACAAACAACAACATTCATTTTTGTAAGCTTTCTAATATTCCAAACAGGAACTTGGTTCCCCTTAGGCAGGAATTTCCCTCTCTTCACTTGTACACTTCACTGTTAAATTATATGCCATATTTTGAATAGAAGTTTATATTATGTCCCAGTGCATTAAATATCTTTCTCTTTAGATATTGAATTCCGGGATAGAGTATATTGATACTGTAATGATTTTGTTTTCAGCAGGAATCATTTGCTGGCAAATCTTGTATTTATCTTATGGGCTTTACAGTTTATTTTGTGACAACATTTGCTTCCAGACCTTGTTTTATACAACAAATGCTGCACAGATATGTAACCACAGATAGAAAGTGCTGTGACAAATCAGTTTCACTGTATGAACTGACAGACAAATATTTTAACATATAAACCGATATTCGTTTCTTATCTCTGCTTTTATTTGCATCTATCAAAGTCTTATGGGAAATCTGAATTGTGTGGCTCATGTTAGCAATTTGAACTGACCAGCAGAAGAAAAGATGCCGCAGTTTGTTTCTGTAAAGATTCCTGCCTTTGAAACCCTATGAGGAAGTTCTACACTGTCCTGTAGGACCTGCTATGAGTTGGCATGAACCTCAGTGGCAATGGGTTTGACTTTTTGTGGGTTTATGTGATATTTTCATTCTCATTCATAAACAACGAAACTAGGTACTCATTTTCTTTATTTAACTATACAAGTTTTTCCAGACCAGGGCTAAACCCACTATCGTCTCATTGATTCTGCCTCGTGATGACCCTGTAGGACAAAGTAGGACTGCTCCACAGGGTTTGCAAGGCAGGAATCTGTGTGGAAGCAGACCATGTATCTCTCTCCAGGGAAGCCTCTGGTGGACTTAACTGCCAGACATCTTTGTTAGCAGCCCAGTGCTAAGGGTAAACAGTCAAATGGTGGTGGTGGTCGTGGTGTGCCATGGAGTCAGTTCCGACTCATAGCAACCCTGTATAGGGTTTCTGAGGCTGTAAATCTTTACGGGAGCAGAAAGCTTCATCTTTCTCCCATGGAAGAGCTGGTAGTTTCAAACTGTTGACACTGAGGGTAGCAGCCCGATTTGTAATCATTACGCTATCAGAGCTCCTTAAACAGTAAAATAGAAAGGAGCAAATGAAAACATTTTATATAATTTGCAAAATAGTAGGTAGACTACTAAATCAAAAGTCAAGGAAAGAATAAGTTATATATATGTATATGGTGCGCTGGTAGCGTAGTGGTTACGAATCGGGCTGCTAGCCGCAAGGTCAGCAGTTCGAAACTTTCTTCCACGGGAGAAAGATGAGGCTTTCTGCTCCCGTAAAGATTTACAGCCTCGGAAACCCTGTACAGGGTCGCTATGAGTCGGAACCGACTCCACAGCACATAGAAACAACAACATAATATATATAGTCCTGGTGGGATACTGTAGGATAACTGCAGGACCGCAAGGTCAGTTTGAAGTACAAGGTCGATGATTCAAACGGCACTTAACAATAGATAGATAGATAGATAGATAGATAGATAGATAGATAGATAGATATACTGATATACTGTTTATGGAATCTTAGTGTGGCATTCTAGAATAAACATTGGACTGTTAACGGAAAAGTTGGTGGTTCAAACCCACCAGCTGCTCCTCAGAAACCCTATCCACCCAGGGTCAGTATGAGCCCTTCACAACATGAAGCTAGTTTATTATGTTATTGTTGTTAAGTGCTGTTGAATAGATTTTGACTCAGTAACCTTGACTGGATAGTGTTTCTGAGGAGTAGTTGGTGGGTTTGAACCACCAACCTTTTGGTTCACAGTCCAGTACTTATCCTACAGCACCATACTAGGACTCTGGCTATGGCAGTGTTATTATTATATTGTTATTGTTACGTGCCATCGAATCACTTCCAACTCCTTGTAACCCTGTATAGAGTTTCCAAGGAGCAGCTGGTAGGTTTGAACGGCTGACCAGTGCTTATTGTACAGACCCATTTAAATTTAAAGAGACAAAATCTTTCTAAGAGAATTATAGAAAATGTTTTTGCTTTTATCAGAAAAGAATGGTCAGTGGTTCTCAAGTGTCAGTGTGCATCAGAATCACCTGGAAAGTGTCTTTTAACACACTGTGTTGTCAGAGATCTTAATCCCATGTTGTTGATGTGGGGACAAGTCTGAGGAGCTGCACTTTGAACAAGTTCCCTGGTAATGTTGATATTCTGGGTCTAATGTTGATGCTGTGGACCGGGGGACCACATGTTAAGAACTATTAGCCTAGAACAACGTTTCCTGAGATATTCTATCAGGTACTCCAGGCCCAGAAATTTTGTACTAAGATAGAATAGTTACTTCCTAGGGATTCCCAATAACATTTGCATATGCCATAGCATACACTTTTAACCCCTTTTCCAGGATCTTCTAAACTTGCTTAGTTTTAGAATTATCTTTTTACCTTACATCTTTTGAGGGACATTTTTAAGGCACACTCATTGTCTTTCATTTGAAAACTGTCTAGTGCACATATTTTGAAACATGCTCTTTAAGATTAAAATTTAGGGAAATTTAAGGATTTTAGTTTCGTGGCAGGAATTATCGGGTTGTAAATCCTGGTGTGGTGCTGTGGGTTAATGCGCTGGGCTGCAAAGCTGTTTGAACTGCAAGGTTGGCAGTTCAGGGTCACCAGCTGCTCCTTAGAAACCCTATACAGGGTCGCTATGGGTTGGAACCAACTTGATGGCACTCAACAACAACAACAACAACAAGGTTATGTTGGGGCAGGGCAACTCATATCTCTTCCTTATTTATAAAGTTCTGTTAAGCACCATTTCCTAAATAGGGATAAGAATACAAAAGGTTTGTTAATTTAAGTATTTTGTGTTTCTTCAGAAACAGAAAATAAAGGAAATGTTAAAAGCTATGCTTACTTTAATCTAAAAAGTTTGCTTTGAGATTTGTAGTTGACAAGCCCTGTCAGAGTATCTTTTGTGGATTGTTTGTGTTTTGATTATGATCTGGGTAAATTTCACAATAGACACACACAGACTGGTTAAGTGTATGATTTAAAGTGAAGAAGTGCAAACATTGTAGCCTGATTCAAGAATTGAGTGATATAATGATACCTTCTTGAATCGAAGATGCCCCACGTGGCCTTCTTTTACAAGGTAGTGCCAAGTCAGTGATGAAAAGTGTCCTTGGATAGCCTGTGGCTCTCTGCATTCATTTTTTCACCAGTGTGTCTGAGGTGAGAATTCTGCAGGTGGCAATCATCTTCCCAGAATTCTCAGGTTCAAATGTAGAAGGATGAGAAGTTTGCTCTCTCGGCTGCACAATGAAAACATTCTACTTCCTTCTCCAGAAGTCAAGAACAAGGATGGGGCTATGTTAATTCTCTAAATAAGCATTACTTTGTGAGCATCTCTTTCTTTGTATGATTATGGTCCTGCCGCTCTTTGTAGATTTTTATCCTTAGGTTTTTGTGAAGTGTTTTTCTTTCTTCTTCTTCTTTATGTTTTTTAATCCTGTGCTAGATCATTGAAGTGACTAACAGGGTTTTGAGGGTTTCCACAAAGTAATCATGGTGAAGAGCTACCAGCATTTCATGAGTTATGATTTACTCTTCCATCTTTTGTTTTGTATTCTCAGTAGCACAATGGTTAAGGTTTGGTCTGAGGTCTGCAGATATACACACTCAAATCATGTGTATATCTAACAAATAGGATTTATTATGTCCTTTAAATCTCTGGTAAAAAGACATGGTGATCTGATCCATAAAAATTGTTGTTATTGTTGTTGTTGATAAGTGCCATTGAGTCAGTTCCAACTCACGATGACCCTATATAGGGTTTCCCAGAAGTGGCTGCTGGGTTTGAACTATCTACCTTGAAGTCAGAGTCCAGTGCTTAACTTAGGCTGCAGCGCTTCACCAGGTGTCCATAAAGATTATAGCAAAACAAACCCTTAGGGACACTTTTAGTGTTACCTACAGTCTCTATGAGTCAAAATAAACTTTAGAGCATCCACCATCAGAGTCGTTTTGTAGATTATGATGTACATGTCTGCGGACTTTATTGTTGTTTTCAGTTGCTATGGAATCTGCTTCTGACTCAGGATCACCCCATCACACCATGAACCAGCAACATGATTGGTTGCAGATCCCACTGCTGTAGTCACTGACTGATTTTTGGAAGGAGATAGTAGCCCTTTCTTCCCAATTCATCTTTGTCTGAAAGCTCTGCTGAAGCCTGTTTGACTCGATAACCTCCCCTGACAGATACGTAGAAGCTCAGCGTGTGTTACACGTACCAGCAACCAGCAACCAGCATGCTCAGCAGTCCTCAAGCTGAAAGAGCTGAAAACAAAATTCATGTTGCGACTTGAAAAATTGAGGGATTCTACTGACAAAATCATGAACGTTGTTGGTGTTGTTAAGTGCTGTTAAGGTGGTTCCATCTCATAGCAACCTTGTATAGGATTTCCAAGGAATAGCTGATAGACTTGAATTGTTGACCTTATGGGTCACAATCTAGTGCTAATCCTACAGTGCCAGACGAAATCAAAAGAAGATGATAGAATATATAGAGTCACTGTATCAAAAAGAAATGTTCGATGTTCAACTGTTTCAAGAGGTATCATGATCAAGAACCCATGGTACTAAATGAAGAATTCCAAGGTACATTGAAGGCATTGGCAAAGAACAAGGCTCTGGGAATTGTTGGAATACAAATTGAAATCTTTCAACAAACTGATGCAGCACTGGAAGTACCACTCATCTTTGCCAAGACATCTCGAAGACTGCTACCTGACCAACTGATTAGAAAGATCCATGTTTGTATAATTTTGCTCAAGTCAGTAGGAATTGACAACTGTTTTTTTTTTTGTGTTTTATTAAATAATTTCTGGGAGTTTCTAGGTAACACAAAAGATTATGTGTTAGTCTGCTAATTGAAGTTTTGGTGGTTTGAACCCACACAGAGGGAGCACAGCTGTACTCTGCAACACAGGACAGTTCTGGGAGTTGGGAATGACTGAATGGCAACTGGGCTTTAGGGTTTAAATAGTTTCTTAGCCATCGTCACTTCATTAATTGGCTTTTTATTTTTAAATATGGAACGCGTCACGAATTTGCATGTCACCCTTGCGCAGGGGCCATGCTAATCTTCTCTGTATTGTTCCAATTTTAGTATATGTGCTGCCAAAGCGAACACTTGGATTGGCTTTTTATGCATTTGCCATCGGTTTAGTTTTTTAAGGCATTACTGATTAATTCATCATAGGAGTAGAAGAGAACTTATCGCCCCTCCTCCACTCCATGAGTCCTGGTGTGATTCTGTAGAATAAACACTGGACTGCTAACTAACTGCAAGCAAACCAAAAAATCGTCGGTTCAGACACACCAGTCACTCCTGGGAAACCCTAAGCCGGGTTCCTATGAATTGGAACCAATTTGATGGCATTAAACAACAACCGCCCCATTAGCACCCTTCTTAACTGCCTTGTTTTTTCCAACCATAATTCTCCCAAATCAGCCTCAAAGTCTGGAAGTTTATTTACATATATATTTTTTTCAGATAGAAAAACAAAAAACAAAACTAGGGCAAAGAAAAGGGAGATGGTGTGATTGAAAGAAACATTTTCTTGGGAAAAGTCACACTGGATGCCATTAATTTTTTTAAAAAATTAGGTTTGGAGTAACTTCCAGGCTTGAGCTCCTATTAGTTGTTATCCATAACTCATTAGGGAAGTACAAGAAATCAGTAAGTCCCCGCCCGATAAAACAGACTAACTGATATCATGAGTG